>NC_052499.1:14386423-14564421 GCF_016617805.1 Bactrocera tryoni
AAGTATGTACGTGTCACAGCTGATTAGATGAAATTGGCTGCATTAGCTGACTAGTTTTTATACTCTCGCAACAATGTTGCTAAGGAGAGTATTATAGTTTTGTTCACATAACGGTTGTTTGTAAGTCCTAAAACTAAAAGAGTCAGATATAGGGTTTAATATACCAAAGTGATCAGGGTGACGAGTAGAGTCGAAATCCGGATGTCTGTCTGTCCGTCCGTCCGTCTGTCCGTCCGTCTGTCCGTCCGTCCGTGCAAGCTGTAACTTGAGTAAAAATTGAGGTATCATGATGAAACTTGTTACACGTATTCCTTGGCTCCATAAGAAGGTTAAGTTCGAAGATGGGCAAAATCGGCCCACTGCCACGCCCACAAAATGGCGGAAACCGAAAACTTATAAAGTGTCATAACTGAGCCATAAATAAAGATATTAAAGTGAAATTTGGCACAAAGGATCGCATTAAGGAGAGGCATATTTAGACGCAGTTTTTTTGGAAAAGTGGGCGTGGCCCCGCCCCCTACTAAGTCTTTTGTACATATCTCAGAAACTACTATAGCTAGTTACGGATAATAACCACGCCCACCTCCCATACAAAGGTTATGTTAAAAATCACTAAAAGTCCGTTAACCGACTAACAAAAAACGTCAGAAACACCAAATTTTACGGAAAAAATGGCAGAAGAAAGCTGCACCCAGGCTTTTTTTAAAAATTGAAAATGGGCGTGGCCTCGCCCACTTATGGACCAAAAACCATATCTCAGGAACTACTATACCGATTTCAATGAAATTCGGTATATAATAGTTTCTTAACACCCTGATGACACGTACGAAATATGGGTGAAATCGGTTCACAACCACGCCTTTTTTCAATATAACGCTATTTCGAATTCCATCTCATGCCTTCTCTGTATAATACGAGTATACATTAGGAACCAATGATGATAGCGGAATAAAACTTTACAAAAATACGGTATTTTAAAAATATATAAATGACGTATAATGAAATCTCGATTATCACTTTATCAAGGGAGAGTATAAAATGTTCGGTGACACCCGAACTTAGCCCTTCCTTACTTGTTATTCTATAATTTGAGATCTGTGGATATTTATTGTTATATGTTTTGTAAAGATATATTACTTATGTCGGAAAATAGTTCAAATTATGTTTATCTTTTGGGTGCCGTTCATAATAATTTGCCATCACGCAAGCTGCCGAAGAATGGAGATGTTTTTAATTATTTCATGTTTAAGTACAAGATATTAAAGAAAACAATTCGTGAATGTGCTGCCGAGGTTATAGAAGAAGTTCAAGAGATTTGGAGTGTTATGAACATAGCACTTATAAAAAAACAACATGCTATCACAAAAATCGAAACGCTTTTTACAGAATGGAGAAATTTAGATAAAAGTCGATTTAAAAAACATTCTGAGTTTCATCTGTTGAAAATAAAAAAATTTACCAATAAATTGGATGAATTATTTGATATAAGACTCAAAAAAGATATATCTGATAACTCCTGTCCTGAAGAACTTTTTTTGTTAGCAAAAAAAAGTAAAGGCCGGTTAACACCTCTACTAGATGACGTAGAAGATGAGAGTTTTCCTCTTGGACCAATAGAAAATGATACTTATGAACGTGGTAATTATTATAAACTTCGTATTTACTGACAAGACATTAAAATCTAATTTTTCTGAAATATTATTTTTTAAATATCTAATCAGAATGATTTTTTTTCAGTCTTAAGTCAAGCTTTATCTGATACATCTGTTTCTTTTGGAGAATTGAGCGGGTCATCCTCTAGTTTTTGTTCAAGAGCACCTAAAAGAACAATTTCTAATTTTGAGGACGAACTTCCTCAAACTTCGCATGAAAATAAAATAGATGGTATGACTCCGGAATTATCATCAGCTTTAGACAGATCAAATGTCTCTAGCAGAAATGCTGCCTATATTGTTATCGCTGTCGCAAAAAGTTTGGGTCATGATCTTAAAAAAATAAATGTTAGCCATAGGTCAATACACAGAGATCGTAATAAAATTAGAAAAATGTTGGCGATAGATATAAAAAATAATAATTCAGCTGTTCAGAATGTGGTGTTACACTGGGACGGTAAATTACTCCCAGATTGTTGTGGTACCCAGAAAGTTGATAGGCTTCCAATAGTTTTATCCGGACTTAATTATGAACAACTTCTAGCGGTTCCAAAATTGAATAGTGGAGCAGGATTCAATCAAGCTCAGTCGATAGTCGGAGAGTTGAAACGATGGAACGTTGTTAATAATGTTAAAGGAATGTGCTTTGACACTGCCTACGTCAATTAAGGTGTGACATTATTGTACAATTACAATAAAACTATGTGCTCTAAGCCAAAACTTATGCTTTACCATCATTTAGTTTTTCTCATTGATTTTTCGTGTTGATCATTATTGACTGTGTTTAAAGGTGATGAGAATGGAGCAGCAGTATACATTGAGAAAGCTTTGAAAAAAAAAACTGATCTGGTTTCCGTGTCGACATCATATTTATGAGCTAGTCTTAAAAAGTGTTGCTGAAGTTGTCTGGCCTGTGTCTTGTGGTCCAAGTCCTGCAGTTTTCAACCGATTCAAGCGAGAATGGTCAACGATTGATCAGTTCCAGTATGAAACGGGAATGGATGATCAAAGCGTCAAGCAAATTTTGTGTGAAAAAAACAAGATATTTTGGAATTTATTCAATATCAAATACGGGTAACCTTAAACAACGAAATGTCATTTTATTTTTATACCACAAATATCATCAACGGATCGATCAAAGTAATCAGATTATTTTAGGAATTTCAACCTAGAGGAGATTATAAAGAGCTCTTAACTTTGGCTTGTATATTTTTGGGAGAAGATCCACCTCAAGGTATTTCTTTCAAGACTCCTGGATCACACCATCATGCTCGATGGGTATCAAAAGCAATTTACTGCTTAAAAATTTATTTATTTAAAAGTCAATTTAAACTTGCTAAAGTCGAGCTTCCCAAACTAACAGAAATTTGTATTTTTATTGTCGATGTTTATATCAAAGGCTGGTATAATGCATCAATCAGTATCTATGCTCCGTATCAAGATTTTATGTTCTTGAATAGTTTATTAGATTTTAAACGCATAAACGTGAAATTTTCCGAAGCTGCATCAACTAAATTCCTTAGACATCTCTGGTACTTGTCGGAGGATCTTGTGGCTTTATCATTCTTCGATGAAAGAATCCCATCGACCATCAAGACAAAAATGGTTCAAGCAATAACAAATCAATTAAGTACGACAGAAAATACGAGGAAGTTATGTTTAAAACAACACGATTTAAAATCATTTGGCTCAAAAGATATTAGTGATTTTATTACTCAAAAATCGATGATTTTGTTTGAGAATTTCGGTTTATCTACAAGTTTTCTAGATTTACCTGTAGATCAATGGGAATTCGATGACGGGTACCAGGCTTCTTTAGAAACTGTTCGATCAATTAACGTCGTAAATGATATTGCCGAAAGAGCTGTAGCGTTAATTGATAAATATAATGATAGTCTCACTTGTGATGAAGAACAGAAGCAGTTTTTATTACAAGTTGTTGCTGAACATCGCAAAAAATATCCCAATTGTAATGAACGAAATCTATGTGAGTAATATGTTTAAAGTCATTCGAGTAAAGATCTTATCAGCCTCTTTTATTACATGATCAAAAATATGTTTATCATGATAATATTATGTCAGAGGACATAAGATCTGTTAGAGAAAAGATGTAAGATCTTAACAATTAATGAAACATGTGAATAAGAATAATAAAATACAATAGCTCATCATTTCTTTACTTAATGTAAGCTTTTTAAGATATTTTGTTTGTAGTAACTATCTATTTCTATTAACATACCAATGATTTTTCATAAAATCGAAGATTTGTGGAATTCTGACTCTAAACATGAATTTTACTAAGCTTTGACACAATAATAAGGACAAAAGCAAAAAAAGATAAAATTAGCATCAAATTCATTATTTAAAAAATAAAAAATATTAACAGCTTAAGAGTATTCACATTTATTAAAGTAAAAAAGTACTTGTTTAGATCATAAACATTCCTAGAAAAATTGATTTAGTTTGTTTTTTTCGTTGGAAAGAAGTTTAATAAGTGTTTATCAATAATTGAAAATAAAAATCATAGAACAAATTGTAATTGAATGAGCAATAAAAAAAAACGGTGTTGATTCTATAAATTCGAGATGGGATCATTTTTGTACAGAATTTAATTTCCTACAAAACCATACCAAGGGTTTTTTTATATTTGGTATTTTAAATTATCTATAACCAAAAAATGAATGAAAAAAAACATTTTTTGACGAAAATTCTTATTTTTGCGAGCGCTAACTGAAAAATGAAGATAAAGGGCTCAAATTTTGACACAATTTTTTTTTCGTGACTCTCAACGAAATTTTGACATGGGACCGAAAAAAAAAAATTATTTATTTGGCACAGTCTAATGTATACGTATGTTTTTTGCACAGCACTTTATTTATATATTTATCTTTTTTTTTTGTTTTTTCATATATGTATATGCACTTTTTGTACCACAGTACTTGTACATGTGTATATGTATGAACTATATTTTATTTTCACTGTCTTGCTGTATCCAAAACTGGTTTTTTTGGCACATATGTTTGCTTTGTTGTTTGCTTTTTTTATTTAGTTTTGTCACTTATTGTTACCTTTTCGGTTTTTATTACCGCACTTTCACACACGTTAAGATTTTTAGTAACTTTTTTTTTTCGAAATCTTAATTTTTTTTTTTTTTGACTTTACTTAGCCACAGTGCCTTTCTTTATGGCTCGAAGGACCATGTACAAAAAAACTCACCTTCTAGGCCACTCACACTTTCCTTTAAAGAAAACCCAAAATGCACAAATTCCGTAAATCGTTATAAACCTTTTATTTGAAAACCACGATAAAGTGATAATCGAGATTTCATTATACGTCATTTACATATTTTTCAAATGCCGTATTTGTGTAAAGTTTTATTCTATCATCATTGGTTCCTAATGTACATAAGTATATATTATACAGAGAAGAGAGAGGCATCAGATGGAATTCAAAATAGCGTTATATTGGAAGAAGGCGTGGTTGTGAACCGATTTCACGCATATTTCGTACACGTCATCAGGGTGTTAAGAAAATATATATAGCAAATTTCATTGAAATCGGTGGAGTAGTTCCTGAGATATCGTTTTTGGTCCATAAGTGGGCGACGCCACGCCCATTTTCAATTTTAAAAAAAAGCTTGGGTGCAGCTTCCTTCTGCCATTTCTTCCGTAAAATTTAGTGTTTCTGACGTCTTTTGTTAGTCGGTTAACGCACTTTTAGTGATTTTCAACATAACCTTTGTATGGGAGGTGGGCGTGGTTATTATGCGATTTCTTCCATTTTTGAACTGTATATGGAAAT
Organism: Bactrocera tryoni; assembly: GCF_016617805.1. Lineage (NCBI taxonomy): Eukaryota > Metazoa > Arthropoda > Insecta > Diptera > Tephritidae > Bactrocera > Bactrocera tryoni. The sequence goes on from NC_052499.1 coordinate 14,391,877, forward strand.
ACCTGAAGGAAACGACTCTATATAGTTTGGTTGACGTAGCTATAGTAGTTTCCGAGGTATGTACAAAAAAATTAGTAGGGGGCGGGACCACACCCACTTTTCCAAAAAAATTACATCCAAATATGCCTCTCCCTAATGCGATCCACTGTGCCAAATTTCACTTTAATATCTTTATTTATGGCTTAGTTATGACACTTTATAGGTTTTCGGTTTTCGCCATTTTATGGGCGTGGTAGTGGGCCGATTTTGCCCATCTTCAAACTTGACCTTCTTATGGAGCCATTAAATACGTGTACCAAGTTTCATCACGATACCTCAATTTTTACTTAAGGTACAGCTTGCACGGACGGACAGACAGACATCCGGATTTCAATTCTACTCGTCACCCTGATCACTTTGGTATATATAACCCTATATCTGACTCTTTTAGTTTTAGGACTTACAAACAACCGTTATGTGAACAAAACTATAATACTCTCCTTAGCAACTTTGTTGCGACAGTATAAAAACACCATATTTAGAACAAAAGCAGATGTTAGCAAGGAATTTTCGAAGACAACAACAAGTTAGCCAACTAACTAGTAAATAGATGAATCAACACTTGGTACATGCGCCGATGGCAAATGCGGAAATGCATGAAAGAAACCGCTTTGAAAAGCAAATGTGTCACTTCTAAGAAAAGGAAGCAAAAGAAAAAAGGAAAAAAATCGGCAAACAACGGGTTAACACTATACTGAAGAAAAAGAGGAATAGAAAAAAAAACATTTGTAATATAAAATTAAATTACACACACAACAGCAGATATGTACTCATTTGCATATACATATACCATAGATGCGTAAGTGTGGGTGTGGATTGGAAGAATCAGAAAATATAATGAAATATATTGTTGAACGTACATGCATATATGGATGTATGTATGTATGTAAGCTGCACAAAGACTGTGCTGATGTAAATATGTGGGTGGGAGGCGGACAATATGAAGCAGCACATGTTTGGGGGATGATTACCCGAATTCAGTAGGAATGTATTAGATTGTGGAACGTTTCGCATGAAAAACATATACACAAAATACAAAATAAATGTTTGTATAGATATACAGAAAATATACATATACATATGTACATATATGTATAAATATACATAAAACAAAATAAAAGAAAATAAATAAAAAAGTCCAATGTGCTTCAGCTTAATTAACTTAGTTTATGAGTTTCTAAATTAACTTTAAAAATTTAGGTAATTAATAAAAATTAAATTAAATTTTGTTAATTCAACAATTTAATTTGGTGAATTCAATAATTTTATATACATACATAAGTATATATTTTTTTAATTTATCTAGTTTTAAAATTTAATTTAATTAACGTAATTAGTTGGCCAATTTAATCATTTTATTTTGATCTAATTTTTTATTTATGTATTTTGTTTTCTAAACTAATTTAATTACGGTAATTATTTTTTTAATTAAAAATTTTAAAAAATTAATTTAATTTAATTATCATAATTAATTTGGTAAATTCACTATGTTTATATTTAATTTAATTTACGTAATTAATTTTGTTAATTCAATCATTTTATATGAAACTATTTTTTTATTTCATTAAAATTTCTAATTATGTATTATTATCTTTTTATTTCATCTAGTTTTCTTATTTAATTAAATTAAGGTAATTAATTTTGTTAATTAATTAATTTTATATTGATGATTTATGCATTGAATTTGAAAATGATTAAATTTTTTTTTAACAACTATTTAGTTTTCTAACCTAAATTAATTTAATTAAAGTAATTAATTTTGTTAATTAAGTTTTTTCATATCGATAATTTATGAATTGAATTTGAAAAAGATTAAACTTTTTTATAAATTTATCTAGTTTTGTAACCTAAATTAATTTAATTATGATAATTATTTTCGTTAATTAAGTAATTTTATATTGAATTAATTTTTTTAAGATTTATTTAGTTTTCTAATTTAATTTATTTTAATTAAGTAATTATTTTTGTTAATTAAGTAATTTAATCCAATTGAAACAATTTAGATTCAGATTGATTCCAAGTTAATAAACAAAAAATAGTTCAAGTGGATCAGTCATTAATTTACAATTATGTTCGCTTATTAAATTTTTCTTAATTAAATTAAAAAATTAATTGAAGACCTTTTTCTAATATATAATATACATAACTAATTAAATAAAATTGATATATAAATTCATTAAGAATTATATGAAATTCTAATTAAATCTAAATTGTTAATATTTCTTCTATATTTTTATAAATATTTAAATTTTTTGTAAGGCAGCGCTGTTTACCTTCGTCGACTCACCGTCTTATAAACTGAGTCACTAGCACCAAGAAATGCTTCATTAAAACTAGTCCAACAAAAAATAACAAACTTGCTCCAATAAATCTGGCGAATAATAACAAGTCAACAAGTAAACAAAAACGTTCGTCGAGCTTAAGCGGCCGAAACAAGTTCCCTCCAAACCGGCTGTGGACACAAGCACCTAAACCAATCAGGTATCACAAAGACAATAGGCGCGTACAACTACACTACTAAACGTTAGGATTACGCGACGCGAGTCCCTATCAACGAAGCAAAACAACCGCACACTACGCGAGGACACAACAAAAACGTAAACATCCGACTCCGTTGGATTGCACTCGAAAACTGTGTCAGCGTTGAGGCCAGCAATGCTCAGGAAGCTAAGAATTTCGCCAACAAGCATTGTCAGCAATCGAGGAAATGCAACCACCACTTTGCTTCAGGACTTTCAGGTTGTACGCTGCTTTGGTGAGCGTGTGCGTGCGTCTCCCCCTCGCCTTGTGCTTAACACTCGGCGCGCATTCTCGGCAGAATAACTGGTCGATGAAGCACAACAAGTCCTTGCTTTCCTTGTGCTTTAAGAAGTTGTAGAGTAATAGCGAGCAGCGAACACTAAATGAACGCCAACAACAGGAAAAGAAGTAATCATAGAACTCAAACACAGATAAATCAAAACAAGTAGTGGAGGAAGAAGAAGCAACAGTGGAAGAGACAAAATATGTATATAAATTCACTGAAACATACCCTTATGGCGTATTGACAATTCAAGGATTTCTTATGATTTTCTAACAAGGCAAAAGCCAATTGAGTAGACGAAGGCCACAAGGGGAAGTTTGAAGGCAGAAGCGAAGGTGAAGCTGAGCCACAACGTTGCAAGTCCTTGTGTATGTGAATTTCCATTGAAACATACAACTAACCCTCTTTCATCGCTTTGCTTACTTGTCTCCCTCCCGGGCGCCGCGCATCCTTGCTCGGCAGCTTGTTAAATGCCAGCAAACAGTGCCGACACGACTGGCGAAGGGTGGAAAAGCATTTGTTGAATGCTTGAAGGTCTCATCTAAAGAACACAATCATAGCAACAGGAGGAAAAACTTTGCGATAGTAAATCATTGGGAATTTATATGTACATATACACATTGTCTGCCCGATGAAGTTGGTTTTTATTAAAGCGAGAAAGTGCTTGTCAGTACTGTTAAAGGAGCTACACTATTTGGGGTTTCAGCTTTAGCATAGTTACAAGAGAAAAGACATTACAGTGTCCTAGAGCTTAAAATTGAAACGATTAAACGATGTCTCCGACTACAGCGAAACAAGTAAAGCAAGATATTTATTTTACCTATTGGACTTAGAACAGATACGAACATTGTTCCCTAAGAAGAAAAACTTAAAAATATGTCGCTCATTCTCAGCACATATTTTTTTTTTAAGTACATACAAACATCTCATTCTTCCTCAGAAGTAGATGTAATTCAATGTCTTGCCTTCAAGCTTTGGAGAGTGACGAATCGAATAAACAGCTAACAGGTGATCCAAGTAGAGGTAACTTTTTCCATGGCTTTTGCGTCGATTCGCCGTTCGCAGCAGACTGACGTATGGAACGACTTAGCGCATTTTACGTCGAGATCTTAAACTGAAAGCGTACAAAATACAGCTCGTGCAAGAACTGAAGCTGCTCGACCTTCCCAAGCGGCCTCGCTTCGCTCTATGGGAAGGTCTCAAGAAGATCAATGGGAATGTAACCAAGCAACATTGCCGCATTTTGGAACGAAAAGCAATCTAAATAGATTTAAGAGCTGTCATTTCATTCAGAAAAAACAACAGTTTGGTTTGGTTTTTATGCCGATGGAATCATCGGTTCAAATTTCTTTAAAAATGATGCCGGTACGTAACCGTCAATGGCGACCGTTTGATGCCTGAAATTGAATCTCGTGATCTCGGCGACATTTGGTTTCAACAAGACGGCGCCACTTCTCACACATCGCATTAATCAATGGATTTATTGAGAGAACACTTCGGTGAGCAGATAATTTCACGTTTTAGGCCGCTCGATTGGCCACCAAGGTCGTGTGATATCACACCGTTAGACTTTCTTCTGTGAGGATATGTAAAGTCTGAAGTCTTTGCGGACAATCCCACTTCAATTCAGGCCTTGGAACTAAACATCACGCGCGCCATTCGCCAGTTACCAGTCGAAATGCTCGAACGAGTCATCGAAAAATGAACTCAACGGATGCACCATCAGAAAGAATGTTCTTTCGAGTGATACTAAACATTCCCCATTGAATTTGAAGTTTCTAAGAAAGTTCTAAAGTAGTGAACCTCGAAATAGATCACCTTTAGTAAAAAAAATTTTAAAAAGCAATTATAAAAGCGGTAAACAAATGTACAAGACCTTCCTTTTCAACATATTGACAGCCCTTGTATGCCGTTCCTCATATTTCCTCGCTCTCATGTGTTCCAAAAAGACTTTTTGTTTTAAGGGGGGAGATACCTTTAGAATTTTCAAAAAAATAAAATTTTTTTCGCTCTAATCAATTGAAAAACTATTCAAAAACATAGTCCCAAAGTTTCATTGGTTTACTCCGAATATTTTCGAAAAAATAGGCCCTAGAACCATTGTACTTCACGTTGCATTCCGGCATTTTATTTTTTTTTTGACATAAAATAATTTTTATTTTGTAGTTCAATAATACCTCTTAATTTATATACGAACAAATCGGATGTGATCTGTTTTTGTTCTTCCATAATAAAATTGGAAAAAATTACTTTTTTTGACGGAACTAAAAGTATCTCCCCTTAAGCAAAATAGTAACAAAGCAGATGTCGTGTACAGAGTTATACCGTATATGGTAAATGGGACCCCCGGACAATGGGGAGGGACTCGGATATTTTAATTTATTATAAAAAATCGGATAGATTCTCCCGAAATAAAAATCAAGACCATCTGTATATGAATACCTTCTGACGACAAACTCCGAAATAATAACTAAAAGGACCACACTAAGTTAGTTAGAAAAGATAATAAAGATCCGACTAGACCAAAGGGTTATTGGAAATTACAGCTCTGCATTCAATTTATTTGTGAGAGTTCCACTGTACTAATATATTGGCTATATGTAGAACATAAATTTATAGTGGAGTTGAGTCGTTCTATAGACACAGTACAGTATTTGTACATTATCCCATCGCACTTACACCTCTCTATTATGGCGATGGATGTCATATATATGTACTATATATTTATAGGTAAATACCAAAATTTCCGAAATGTAGTTAATAAATAACGGAATTTAATCGTTTTGTTCGTCTTTACTACTAAGCTGTGAGGGCATTTCATGTACATTCAAAGTCTTTCATCTTTAGGATGAAGGTTAGGGATCTTAAGGTCTCTCCACCGACAATTATTAAACATCAGATGGAGCCATACAGCTTTAGTCGATAACTTATAAGATTTTCTTTCATAAATTAGATTATGTTTTACATACTGTCTATTTATATGTGGTATTGACACCTACCAGTTCCAGTTTCAAATTTCTTGCAGCACCGCTGCAGTGGGTTTCAATCAGAGGGAGCTGCCATTAAGGTTATTAAAGATCTACCGAAGCAAAGCCGACTTCAAAGAGGCAAGCTCTATCGTTCCCTCGACCGTTGGGTCTACGTAACCGAAACGGACCCGTAGTTTTTATCTGGCTAAGGACGGTCAACTCGGCAAAATTCTGTCGCTACAACAAACACTACGATATCAAGGCGGCGATATTAGACCTAATTTTACTGACAATAAGCTCAAGATTAGCTAATGAATACCTAACCTCAATACCAAGGGCATTCAGCTGCTTCAGGATAAGATCTATGATGATTGCTTGAGCACAGCAAAATCGTAGAAAACACTGAAACTGATGATGAAGGAAAAACCTAAAAACTAATGAAAGGAAACGAGTCGGAACTCCGTTGCTTCTTTTCACTTTACAGCTGCGCAGTCGTGAAGTCCCTATGAATCGAGGTAAATCACTAAAGGCCTAGTAAACTCCCCGCTATTAGCATACTTGGTTTTTTACCAGATATGGGGAAGTCCTTGCGTTAAGTTTAAAAATCTTACCAGATATCGGACGATAAAGTTGTGTGGAAGAAGACGAGGTGGAATTATATAAACACTTTCTTCGCCACTCCTTCGCCTTTGCAAGAGCAACGCGTAAATACCTTGAAATTCATATCATCCAAGAGTCCTAGTTGGAAGTGAAATATATATTAAACAGATTTTTAAGGGATTCAAGGCGCTTTGTTGATATAACCGTGCAATTGAAAAGATGGCGCTAGTGAAAAAATGGATAAAAAGGACTTTCATGTGTTGATAAAATTTTGCCTTTCGAAGGGAAAAATAGATTTAAAGCAAAAACTTGATGAGGAGTTTCCCGACACTGACCCAGGAAAATCAAACATCAAGGATTGGTAAGCTGAGTTTCGACGTTGTGAAATGAGCACCGAAGACGGTGAGAAAGCTCTGTGCAAAGTGGACCCCGTCCGAGCGCAGCCGTGTTTGTAGATGTTAAGACGTAATAAATTCAAGTTTTGGCATCGGTATGTGGCTATGGATGAAACATGGCTCCAGCATTTCACTCCGACGTACAATCGACAGTCATCCAAGTGAATTGCACACAATGAAACCGCTCCAAAGCGTGTAAAGACGCAATAGTCGGGTGTCAAGGTTTGTACCTTGCGATGCGCATGGAACAATTTTTATTGACTGCCTTGAAAAGGGAAAGGCCATCAAAAGCGACTATTACATAGCGTTATTGGACCGTCTGGAGTACGAAATCGCCGAAAAACAGTCATATTTGAAGAAAAAGAAAGTGCAGTTTCACCAAGATAATGCATCGTGTCACAAGTGAGTGAAAACTATGGCAAAAATTCATTAATTGGTGTTTGAATTGCTTCCGCATCTACCGTATTTTCCAGATCTGGCCTCCAGCTACTATTTCCTGTTCGCAGATCCCAAAAAACAGCTCGTGGGGAAGAAAAGTTCGTCAAATGAAGAGGTGATCGCCGAAACTGAGGCTTATTTGAAGCAAAAGACAAATCGTAAGGACAAAAGTACATAATTGGTACCGAAAAGTTCTAGGGTCGCTATAATCAGTGTATCACCCTTGAAGTGAACTGAGTTGAATAAAAAAAAACGAATTTTGCAAAAAAATGTGTTTTACTAACAAAAGGTTTCAAAACCGAAGCATACCCTTATAGAACTCCTAGGGGTGATCTAATGACGAATGCTCAGAGCAAACTAAAATTATGGAGGGAACACTTCTCCAACCTGCTGAATGGCAGTGAAAGCATAACACCAGGAGATGTTGAAACCGATTCCACAATCGACGACGATGGAGCAGACGTTTCATTGCCCGACCATTAAGAAGTTCAAATGTGTTTTACAATGGAAGGGTAAGGAGTTTTCAATTGACTTGTTACATATGAAAACCAACTAAAGGAGTTTTCTGGCTACACAGAAGCTGTCCAGATGTGATCCTCATCTTGGGAATCAACTTTATTTTTAATGATAAAGAAAATAAATCAGATAAAATTAAAAATAAAGAGAGAGAGAGATAGAGATAGAAATAGAAATAGAGAGATAGATAAAAAAAGAAAAAGATAGATAAAGAAAGAAAGAGAGATAGAAAAAGAATGAGAGTGCAGAGAAAGAGAAAGAGGGTGCGAGGAAAAGAAAAAGAGAGTTAATATGTACCAATAAAGAACTGACGTTTGAAATAAGTAAAGCACGCAGCAATTCTTAAGTAACACAGTCAGCCACGTTACATAATAACCCTACCTCGTACGCACATACGAAAACATAGACATTTTCACATCTGTGTCTTCACATAAATTTTACTAAATAGTAAACTCCACTTACCATTCTCCTCACCTATTTAAGATTTACAACTTTTTGTGCTTTTTACAGCTCGAAACGCTTTGATTTCGCATTTTGCAGCGGATTCGTTGTGCTAAGGAATCCATGCAAACAAATGCACACACACTTTCTTATATGTATATATGTATGTGTATTAACTTTATGTGAAATCCTATTGTTTTGCAAACAAAGGAGGGAAGAAAATGCCTGTGGGGCAGAGAACATGTTGAACGACAGTCACACACAGGACGCACGCTTGCGCGTAGCATGAACGCTACCACATACGACGGCATGTATGTATATATATGTATGTAACTATGTATGTATGTAACTATGTATGCATGTAAGTATGTATGCATGTAAGCATGTATGCATGTAAGTATGTATGCCTGCATGTAGGTCGCGTTGTATGTCCTTAAGCAGATCTGAGGACAATGGAGCAGGAGCAGCAGCAGCAGCAACAGGATTCACACACATGTAACGCGCTGGGCCGAGAGCCTGCCGCCGCACGATCGCTAGCCTAATAAGGAAGATCGCTGGCGTACATGCATAGTTGCCTGACTATTGGTGGATGCTACACTATTCTATTTTATTATGATTTTTATTATTTTTGGTCTATTGTTGTGCATTTGTTGTTGTTGTTGGTTGCTGTTTTCAATCTCGCGGCGAAAACTGATTCGCAGCGCCACCGCTTTTCTTTCAACTTAATCCCGACGTAGAGCCGGCGCGTTGGAAAATAATGCAAACAAAGCAACAAAAAGAAAACTCAGCTTAAGCTACGGCAAAAAAATGGAAAAAAATTAAATACAGTAGCGGTAATATTTGTAGAGACACGCATACTGCAGCGACTTACTCGCTTGTAGATCGGTGTATATAAGTATAGGTATGCATGTGTGTGTGGCGTGGAAATTCTGCTTCGGAAAGCAAATACAATGTTGCAAAACCCTTTAGATGGCACGACAAAGCCGCGAAGAAGAACAAGAGCAAAACAAATAAAAGCAAAAAATATTGTAGTTCTTTAGTGACTGCCTACTTATGCTCGCGCCATTGACATTTAAATGAGGAAAATCATCGGCAAATTTGAATGCAGCCAACCCACTTGGCAACTGCTCAAAGGGTGCCCCCGAACAAAAGGCATATTAGACATGCAAGAAGTGCAGAAAAAAATTATTAACAAAAAGTGTTCGCAAGAAGGGGTCCGTATTTTTTCTTGAGTACTTTCTTTCTTTTCGCTTTCACATGTGCGCTTACAAATTATGATAATTTGGCATTATGCTTATTGCTCGCGCTGCCGCCGTGACTCACGTTTGTTTGGGGAGTGGCCACAATGCAGCCAGTCAGGCAGGCGCCGTCGCGACGTTCAAGAAATGCTTCCAACTGTGCCCGCTCGCTACTCCACGGCGAAGGGGTGTGTGTGCATTGATTTATGTTATAGGTTTTCGTAGTTTCTTCTAAACTGCATTTTGCATCTCATTACTTGCAAAATCTTGACTGCAATCAATATCGGGGGAAATTTCATATTTATTGCAAACTGCTGTTCTGCCGCGGGGCTTGAAACGATAAAAAATAAATGTGTTACGGAATTTCGAAAACCACAAGTTATGATTTGCATACAATCTTATTAGAGGTTATGTTTGGTTATGAGATATTTGTTTTGAATGTTTTTAATTGCGAAGGGAGTGGTACAGTCTTCTGCAAGAGGGGGATATAGTACAAATGAAAAGGAGTTAACATTTGGATTTTGGATTTAGGTGCACAAAGATGGGATCTTTGGAGCAACGGTCGGTAAATTCAGCCTCCACGAGGAAACATCCCCAAGTGGGTTGCGCCTGATCGACCACGCCGGGGCCCGAAATACAGGGTTTGTCCGGAAAGTAATAGGACTGAGTCGATTTAAACAATTAATTGAAGCAATCGTTACGATTCTTTAAAAGCTTTTCAAATAGGCTCTTTTTGCGTCGATGTAGCGCTGCCAGCGCGATTTCTAAGCATTGAAGGCGTTTTGGAAGGCATTCTCCCGAATAGCCTTGAAAGCCTAGGTGCATGCTGCTTGAATCTCCTCTGTCGTCTCAAAATGCTTGCCTTTCATCGGCCTTTACAGGTAAGGAAACAAAAAAGTCCGGGGGGCAACATCTGGGCTGCAGGACGGCTGCGAAAGCATTGGGATGCCGGCCTTGGTTAGGTAGCTGTTCACACTAAAGGCGGTGTGAGCCGTGGCGTTGTCGTGGTGCAACTTCCAATCGGCTTCGATGATTTGTCGGACCCGATTGACTTTTCGTTTGAATCTCTTGAGAACTTCCACGTAAAGCTTGGCGTTGACGGTTTGTCCACGAGGAACAAATTCATGGTGGACGAAGCCTTTGATGTCAAAAAAGACAATAAGCATCGTTTTCATTTTGGTCTTCGGTCTTCATCAGCGACCTCTACCCGGCCCGCCAAAAAGGTCTGGTGCACCGAAACACACCACTTCTTGCTAAAGCAACATCTGGGTAAGCCTGCTTGATCATATCAAACGTCTCTGTCGCAGATTTACCGAGTTTCACACAGCACCTCAGCTCTAACGAACGCTGCATTTTCGGTTTGCACCACTCACAGAAACACGCCTCGCAAAATTTTTTGTCCTAACTCTCCAGGTGCTCCGAGACAACTGACCAGCCGCTCGTTCGTTAGCTAGGAACGCCCTCTACCGAATCCAGTTGGTGCGCGCACGTTCCGAAGTACAGTTGAGGCGGAAGAAAATCAGTCCTTTTACTTTCCGGACAAACCCTGTATGGTTATCCGTAGTACTAGATAATAGCATACATAGAAAAATTCATTAAGCTACCTGGCTGCCTCGAGATCAAAAAGCCACCAACCAGATAGATCATGTTGTGATAGACGGAAGACAAGTCTGCAATGTTTTAGACGACCACTCATCAGCAACTCGATGTAAGGGAACTTTAGGGCAGAAAATGCGAAAGAACCGCTGGTATGATGAGGAGTGCCGTGTCGCTATGGAGAGAAAACAGACTGATTGCCTTGCAACGTTGCAATCGAACACAACACGTGCGGGATGGGATACATACCGAGGGTTGAAGAGGAAAGCGAGACGCATTTACAGACATAAAAAGAGAGAGAAATGAAAGAAGAAACGATTGGCGAGCTGTTGTTGACTCTGCTATAACCGACATCGAAAAATGGCTGTATTCTTGAATAGCCTCAGAAGATGACGTTTTATTGAAATGGTGTTCGAGCTTTGTCAGAAGAAAAAGTTGTGACTAACGATTGGCAAGACTTCAAATAAGTTATTTGTACCAATTTTCTTATACTAAAATTGCATTTTATCATTAAAAAAAAGCAAAACTTTACTGGCACACCTAAAAGTTCGATGGAAGCTGCACTCGAGTAAGATCTCAAAGAATTTCTCACTGATTTCAGTTTCCGTTTAGATTTCAAACAATATGTTCGGTAGAATCTTGTATGCGAGGCTCTGAAGAATGAATCCACTAACGTTGGGGTATCACCTTTCCACTTACATAAGTACATTTTGGGACATGTTTTTAGGGTAAAAGTAGTTGCTTATATTATGATGATCTATTATTAAATGGATCAAGGGAAATTAAAATTGCAATAACTTGAGGTCTGCACCTCGACTTTAGGTTTATTGTGTCCTCTTCTCTGTTACAATGAAACAGATAGGCTCAACACACTGATAAATTTCAGTATTCTGCTGGGAGCTATTGAGGCGATTTGATTGCTATTGGTATTCATTCATTCAAGGGCTTTGCTCCTTGATGCAGTCTAGCATTAGGTGATCAGTAGTTTCGGACTCCATATGGCAGAACCGACATTTTGCAAAGGAGGCTATACCCTTATAAAATAGGTGCTTCTAGAACTTGTAGTGCCCAGTGTAAAATGCAACACTTTGTCTCCCGGGAGATTTATTACACTTTTAAACCTAATGAGGTTGGAACCTCCCAATAGTAAGTTTGCCTGGTGCATGCTTATGAGTTTTTACATATACTACTTCTAGCCAACTCTCCCTGAGGACCAACCGCAATGCAGGGTTCCTTTCTTATCATTCTAGTAGCAACTGCAGAGTGGACAAGCTCGACAGCCAGTTCATTCCCGGCTATACCTTTGTGACCTGGTACCCAGATGAGGAGTACTTGGTTGCGAACTCATAGACTATTCAGCCGTTCTTTTCACTTCTGCAACAATTTAATCTCGTAAGCTGAGATCGCTTGAAAATCCACTTGACTATCGCTGAGTATGGCGATACTTTCTTTGCGATGGAGGTTTATCTCTACACATTGATGTATAGCCAAGAATTCTGCTTAGAAAATAATCGGTGAAAGTCTTATAGGTATTCAAAGCATGATTCCTGCGACACCTACACCAATGATTTCAGACGTTTTCGAGCCGCCAGGGTAACACTTAACAGTGCTATCTCAATCTTCCTCTTCGACGGGAATCTAGAATTTTGTTCTTGAAACCTATCGAACTTGACTCGTAATGATTCAATTTGCAAGCTTTGAAAGATGTCATTCAAATAGCTGGAACTTAATTTGGCCAAAAAAGCTCGTAGGCAGAGATTCATATGTTTTTTTATGGAAGTGTATTGTCATGTAGAAGATACCGCTATGGACACAAATTTTCTGAAATTTTCTACAATAACCTTAAGCTCAGCACGTATTACTTTCTCCCAGAGACCACTCCTTAATTACCCCAATTTAGAAGGTGGAAGACATGGCTTACAGAACAATTTCTAAGAATTTTGACATTTTGAACTCATTACAACAACACTCCCTGATAGTTTTGACATCACTGAAGTGGCGAAATGATCAAAACAAAAGTTAATTGAGGCAAGATTAATGATACACTTTCTTAATGAAACTTCTCTTAATTATTGTTGTTGTAAAATCTAGTAACTATATATTTCAACAACAACTAATGAGGGGGCATAAATCATAAATTAGCGTGCATAAATGCAAAAGTAGACAAAAAGTAGTGATTTTAATGCAAACCAACCGAACCGGTTGGAGCAATGTGAGAAGAGAAGAGAAGCGCAGCACAAGGAGGGCGTCCTTATATGTATGTAGCTGGCTTTGTGACATGCTTACGAAGAGTGCCTTTCATTTTACAATTAGGATGAGGCGAAAAACTTGTCCACTCCTAAAGAAAAAAATTTAGATACGGCTTTCATTTACAACAACACAATAGTCGCGCAGAAACTATTCATGAACTAAGCTCACCTATACACATGTGTAGGTTTTTAAGACATCGGTCAGCTGAGGTGCAAGTATGGTGAAGTGAAGGACAAGAGATTTATTTGCACGTGTTCAAATTAGCAGAACCAGTTTTCAAAGGACTTTTCGTGATAAATTTGAGGGAAATCGCGTTTACATGCCAGCACCGTGGCTATTGTCTAAACTGCGAGAAAAGCCATGAGGCAGAGCACACTCGAAGCACAGGGGTGAATTACAAAATTTCGTATGGAAGGCCAAACGCTTAGGGACTTGCAGTAAATGTAAGGAAAAAGCAATTGTAATTTGAATTGAAAATGAATATAAAAAGCATAAAGAAAATTCCTATACAAAAAACACATGGTACATTTTCTTGGCTTAAGCTCTTCAAGGACAATTATCGTAAGTTGGAAGATTGTGCTGCATTGTTGGGCCGTACTGTACTCTCTACACTCGGATTGCACGAATCAATTGTCGTAAATACTATAAATTCTTGGATGGATCGTCGCAAGCGCATAGCTATACACGCCTGGCATTGTTGTTAGTGTTTGCCGAGTTTCTCTTATTTTTTTCTTAAGTATATCTTTGTAAATTTTACATTAAAGCAGGGTGTAAAGCAATTAAAACCACCGCCAAGGGATAGGTAAAGTTCTTGGCTTCCACCAACACCTCTACAACTACAATGCAAGTCGTACGAAGGAATTCGTATTCTAATTACATATGAAAATGGGGTGGCACAAAAGTACTCGTATTATTTTTTTATAGAAAAGCGAGGTCCAAACGGAAATCTGGATGGGTCTGATCGATCTGAAATTTTGCACGCGCTTGTTTTTCTTTAAGAAGCTGCTAATTTTTCGGAACCGCCGATATTGGACCACTATAGCATATATCTGCCATACAAACTGAACGATCGGAATCAAGTGCTTGTATGGAAAACTTTTTTATTTTACAAGATATCTTCATGAAATTTGGCATACGGCAATAATGCGATCTCCGAAGAAATTGTTCAGAACGGATCAGTATAGAATACAGCTGAGATACTGTTGAATTTGAATAGAATGGGATGAGACTGCACATCTTAGCGAAGTCCCTTTGTTTATATAATTTTGGCTGGTATTATAATAGTTATTGTTGTTGTAGGGACTACCTAGTCCCCGTTTGGGTGGATTGTCTAGGAAATCATCTATGGGTAAGCCCAAGAAGTTACTCTCGGCAGTCAGGTGGACTGAAATGATTCTACAATTGGTCTACTACTGAGGGGCAGCACCTATCGGTGGTATACTGACGGCTCGAAGACCCAGGAGGGCATTGAAGCGGGCATTGCGGGACCGCATACCAAGCTTTCCATACCCATTGGATGTTCTCCGAGCATTTTACCAGCAGAAGTCTTTGGTATAAGTCAGTGTGGAGAACTTAACCTCCAACTCAACTATCGCAATCTGTTTATCGCTATACAAGCGGCGCCAAAAGTGATCTCAGCCTATAAGATTAAATCGATATTAGTGGAATAGTGTATAGGAAGGCTTAACCGCCTATCAGTTACAACCGTTTACACCTAATCCGGTTGGGTCCCACACCATAAAGAAGCTGCACCGAACGGAAAAGAGAGCGGGTAGATATTGGCAGCAAGTAATAGGTATGCGCCATGCTGCTAATGGGAGGTTACAACCCAGCAAGGTTCAAGGATACGGTAAACCTCTCTCGAGACAAATTCCGTCTCCTTGTCGCACTCTTCACTGGGCACTGCAGGTCCAAGAAACACCTATCCAATATGGACATGGATTGTTGTGTAAAACTACCGGTTTTGCGACAAGGAACCGGAAGCTTGAGAACACCCGATTCTAGATTTCACAGCAATTTGTAAACGCAGGCTCAAGGCCCTTGTTCCCATTTGTGTGGATGGGGATCAAAAAACCTCAATAGCGCCGAGCAGGTTCCTGCAATTCATCAGAGTGATGTGCTTTAGGAAATACATGTGATGGAGGAGATAGGAATAGGGAGAAGAGGTCGTTGGAGACATGCGGAGACACATTGCACGTTGAGCATGTATTTGCTACAGTATACCGAACGAAGTTGCGCAAGGGTCACTCTAAATTCTCGGGTCAACTCGAGCTCATCGTTTACAGTGAATAATGTTTTCACTCCAAATACGCCATGCAGTGAGAGAGGTGTTGATGACTGTGAATGGCGGTCAGTGCGTATCGCAAGTAAGCTGCATACGAAGTTTGGTCGGTGCACTAGTCAATGTTATCGACGTAATCAAGGACCATTCCCACAACAGTCGGGTCTAATAAACCGAAACGGACACGAATTTTTATCCGGCCAAGGACTGTCGACTCGGCAGATTTCTGCCACTATAACAATAATAACAGCAACGTAATCAAGCAAAGACCTCTAATGTTCCCCGTAGCCGGCTTCGCTTCATGCAGGGCTGTTAGGGACAAGAAACTGTTTGGAGAGGAATTCGTTATGTTCCTTGATCGAAAATATGTTAGCCTCGCTGTGCAAATGTTCAACCGGTGTCATCAAAAGGCATCCTGTAGTTGTCCGGAGGTCAATATTTTCATACGTCCGAAGCTTCATCGTCAGCGTTTCACTAGTTCCACTAACGGTCGCTGTCATCTAACGGCAAAAGAAATGGGCTATGTCGACAAGGTCAGACCTTGGAAAAAATGGTGTTAGATGATTACATTTATACAAGTGAGCAATCGGGGTGGTGACGGAGACTTTTAAAAACTGGACCAACCTAGATAGTGGATGTAATGAGAATTGAAATTATTGCCAAATTTCCAAAGGTGTTGAGATATAGGTACATATTTATGTTTCCACGACACGACAGTCGAGTCTTAGTAACCAGAACGGACTCGAATTTTTATCCGACAAAGATTTGTCAACTCCTCGACATTACGTTAGGAATGTTCTCTGCAACAACAACAACAACAATATATATTTCTGTGTGATGTTTATTCTCACAAGTCGAATTAATATAGGGTGATCGTAAAAAAGCAGCGAATTCTTTTCAAACTTTTGTTTTTGGATTACCGGCATCACTTTGTATGAATTCGAATGCACACCATAACTCTTACCATTGTGGAGAAGCATGCTCTGATTAAAATAATAAGCTACAAAAGACAAATACACACCCTAATATGTATGTATGTATGTAGTAAGTATACATATATTGTAAGTACAGATGTTTACGATTGTTGCGGGAAAATCTTAATATATTTGCACTCCTGCTGTTTAAGCGCTTTTCTAGCAACAATGCATCGCCTCCTCATGCATCTCCTCCTACCATCATTGAAATTATTAATACGCATCGTGAAAAGCTGAGGCGAAATTCAAAAATTTTGGCAAATATTTGACGTACATACATACAAACGTACCTAGCACTACACATAAAAACAAGCCCCCTGCGGTTCGCTTTCTGCTAGGAATCTATATTACATAAAATCAATAGTTTAAATTTCAAAATACTTGCGTAGAGTTAGACATACATACATATATACATGTGGAAAACAAGCAAACTCACTTATAACTGGCGCCCAGTTACAGTATCAGTAAGTTCAGACATTCCAACAGTCTACAAAAATTCGTAGACTAGTTTTGACTTTGGGGTACACCGTATGATGTCAAAGAACTTTTAGAGGTGAAATACCGAATTTATGCACAAGCATTTGACGCTGATGTAATACTTAAAATACCAAGCAACAATTGTTGTCATAATGTAACTGTGACGTCAACTGCTCTGTGAGGGCAGCTACAACAAACGTTTACATACAAAAATAAATAACAAAACTACTTTAAAAGCACAACAGCCTGTAGTACTACTATAGTTGATTGAGCAGATGTTGCCTCAGTGTTGGAGCTGTATGTGTGGGCCTGATAAACATTAGAATTTGTACAAATATTGTAAATTTTTTTTTTTTTTGCTCACTACTTATGTTACAGTCACATAAATGTATTTCGGATGTGGCGAGTTGAAGGAACGAATTCATGGTCAGAATGTGAAGAGTGTGAAACAATTAATAAAAAAAACACTGCCAAGGGTGGGAGAAGGTAAAGGGCAACGGTCGCCCTCGCTAATAGCAAGAAGCTCACGCATACATATGTATATGTATAAGTATACCAAAAAAAAACAATTTATAAGACAGTAGTAGATTTATGAGAGAATAAAATAAATTAAACAAACTAAATACATATATGTACATATGTGCATATATGTATGTGATATATAAATTTATATAAAGCATTTAGCAAGTCAGCAGTTGTTAACTAATATAAAATTGAAATGAGTGAGATACATAGACGCGCACATCAACGAACTTTAACAACAAAGTCAAGTTGAAGTCAAGTTCATGGCAAACAGAGGATTTGAAGTCACAAAAGCTAAATATGCACACATAATACTTACCATATTTAAAGGCAATCATCTCAAGCATTATAAACGTATAGAATATTAAAGCACGGATGGTTAAATAAATGATTAAAGACATCAAAAAATCCATCAAAATTTAGAATACCTTTAGGGTGAGAACAATATAAACCCAAAACTTAATAGACATCAGTTTTAATGCAAGCACTATCTTACCAAAATATTATAAAATGACTCAATTGGATATTAAATCATCATTAGAGGCGAACAAAATATGAACTTATTTAAAGCTTTTTGGTTGCATTCTGAAATTTGTGTTAAGTTGGTTGGCCATTCTCTAATAAGAAGGTTCCGTTTTTTGTATCTACATACATACATATATGCTTCCAAGTATGTATCCAAACAACATAGTGCAATAATCAAGTGGAAATATGTACATATATTTAGCTACCTGGAGCAAACAACCACTTTCATAAAGTCCCTCAAATTGTCAACAAACATACCATCACTTCCAGAATTGTTCAAAACAAAGCGTATAAATGTACATACATATGTATATAAATTTCGTTGCTGCCTTATTCCACTTACCAATTGTACAAAGTAATGATTTTAATGAATTGTTTTAAACGATTTCGATATCTCAAGCACAAATGTTTATAGAAATTAAAGCACTATATTTCACGACTATATTTGCAGATATAAAACAAATGGCACGGAATCACAATAAGAACCAACTGTTGTTGTTTTATTGTTTAGCACGTCCATTTTGAACGCTGCTTTATCTCGCTGTTTATTTTGGTTCTTCGGCTTTCAGCGCCAATTCGGAATTATCGATAACAACTACTATCGAACAATGCAGCTGGTAGAGTTGCATGCAATTGTTTAACTAGATGAAAAATTAAATAAAAAAAATAATAATGAAAAAATATGCCAAAACAAACATTTCTTAAAAAATCTTTAAAGGAAATAGAGGATACAACGGAAGTAGATGTATTTGCGCAATAAAATCCATTAAATAATTAATTTTCCAATATTTTATTTTTATTTTTTTGCACTTAAGAAATATACATACTTATGTAAGTTTAAAACAGCAATATGAAATGTCCATTTTACTGAATCTGGGACCTTGATTCCACAATTATATTGCCTCGCAAACGTCACACTAAAATTAAAAAAACATTAATTTTTGTTAAGTAATCAAATTTCACGATTTACGTTATGCTCACCTTCACATATCCTCCACACTGTACAGATATGCTTCTACCTGGAGCGCACGTTTCTCATTTTGGACATCAAACCACTTCTTTTCAAAACCATTTGACCTGTCAACGCCATCCCATCTATAACCGGGACGTATACCGAAACGATTTTCTGGATAGGAACCTTCGTATTTGGGTATTTCGGCCAAAGATCCCTCCTCCTTTTGACGCTCCTTTTTCTTTTTTCGCATATACTCTAACATTGGATCTTCAGCGCGCTCTTGGTCACGTAGAAAATTATCCAAATCTTTGTCGTTTTCATAGCGCGCCAAGGGTTTACTACCTTCGTAGTTCTCAGCTTCAGTCCGTTGTCGATGCTCTTCAACTTGCTTCAAACCTTTGCCCCAACGATCATATTTCTCTTTTTTCTTGCGCTCATGTTCTTCTTTTCGTTTCCGCACCTCAGGATCTTCTGCTTCAGCGTCACGTGCACGTTGACCTTTTCGTCCCGTGCTACGCACCCTCACCTCAGCATCCCGTCCAGACACTTCTTTAGACATTTCATTGTACATGCGTTCCTCTCTACGGCGACGTTCTTCCGTTTCATGTGTTAGTGCTTTTGCATCTTGCAGACCAGCTTTCTTACCATCGAGTGTTTTAGTTGCTTTTGGTTTATGTGTTGGTGGTGGAGATTCGCTGTCTCTTTGTTCCATCTTAGACCACCGACTATGTTTTTGTGGTGGCGATGATGAGCGCTCTTTTTTCACAGCAGCTTGACGTGCTCTTGATGGTGATTGTTTTGGCGAAACTTTCTCACGTTTTATGAGAACTGGTGAAAAGCTATTTTGGCGCTTACCATAGTAACGCCTTGGAGGCGATTGATCACTTGAATTTCTTCCATTTCTCCTTGTTGGTGAAATACTTCGCTTTCTACTTTTTTGTAAATCCTTTCGCCTTGGTGGGGACTGATCAGACGATGAATTCCGCTTATTACGACGTTGTGGACTCAGATCAACGCTGCTACTTTTACTTTTTCGACTTTTTGTCAGCTTTTGGCTTTCTTTTCTAGGTGGGCTTTGGTCAGATTTAGAAGATCTATCCACATGCTTTCGATTAAATCGATTTATTTCTCTATAAGGTGAACCATTATTTCCTTTGGACGAGACTTTTTGTGGTGATCGACTTCTCGTTGAATTCGGACGAGAATTGTGTCTCTTATGGCTTTGGTTTGAATGTTGACGTCCATTATATGTTTCTTTAATTTGATTATCTCTTTTCGGCGGACTTTTATCAGGAGTACCTTTACGTCTTCTCAGAGGACTACAATCAGGAGTGTACTTACATCTTCTTGGAGGACTTTTATCAGGAGTTCCTTTACGTCTTCTTGAAGGACTTTTATCAGGAGTTCCTTTACGTCGTCTTTGAGGACTTTGATCATCATTTTGATTGCTCCTTGTAGGTGGACTATTGTCAGGTGTGCGTTGATTTCTACTTCTGTGCGTATGTTTCGATATGTATTCAATTTTTCTTGGTGGGCTTTGATTAGATGAATATCTTTCGCCTTTAGCTATTTGACGATGTAGTGAATGTCGATTTTGTCTAAATTCACTTTCTTCCGGCGATGTATTATTTCTTCTTTGCTTACGCGACGCCTTATCATTATCTTTCCGCCTTGGAGGTGAGTTGTCCGGTGTACTTTGATGCAAGTCTATATGTTTATCACGACGTGGCGGTGAAAATTCGTCCTTTATTTTACGTTTTATTTGTTTAGGACCCCACAAATCCTCTTTTGGCTTACTATTAGCATTGCTTGCATTTTCCTCAATAGGTTCATCCTTCACAACAATGCTGCGCCATTTGGGTGCATTTGCAGCACTGCTAACTTCTTCTATATATTCACCAACAATTTGTGGCGCATCTTCACCACCTAGAATAAGTTCCTCATCGAATTCCTCCTGCGTTTGATTATAAGCGACATCGTCATCAATGATTTTCACTTTAGCGGCGCCAAACTCTTTCTTATGCTTCTTGTCCTTCTTTTTCTTTTTCACTTTATCGCCGGATAAATATTTCTTTAAATATTCTTTTTGGTCAATCTTGGTAGCCGCATGTGAAGACATATTTTGTTGTATATAAGAATAATAATTTATTTTATTAATAAATAAAAAGTTTTGAAACAACAAACAGCTGCTTGGCTGATTTTTATCCGCTTGATAGCTATTCACAATAGACGCGCACATGTGAATGTTTTTAACTGTTTTACTACCAGCGACCTCTGCTGTTAATATAAGCGTATTATGGTTTGAAACTTTGATAATTTATTTGACAAACAATTTTTAAAAATCCGAATTTTACGTATATTTGGGTTTGATTTGTTGAGAAAACCGTTTCTGATTGTTTTTAACACACGATTTTTTTGTATGCTGTGCTTATTGTTTAATTAAAATCGTTTTATCTTAATTAATATTACTAAGACCGGATAACTTCATAGCACTGTTCGATTATCGGTTTTCAGCACATCAGCCGGTACTTAAACGTCAAAGCGAAAATATTAAAAAAAATGCCGTGATTGCAAGGAAATTGTCTAATTTGAATGATTTGAATTATGTGCAAATTTTTCTTTAAAGAATTATATAGTTTAAAATGAATTAACTCTGTTTCCAAGAAGTATGTGTTCGTGTTAAGTGAAATGGTGTAATTTCATTTTGTTTAACGAATGCGGATATTAATTTCAAAACAATTATGCCTAGAGATATTGGTACGTACATTTGATTTTAACTAACCTCAAAATTCTATTAATAAAGTATTTAACTTTTTTAATTGAGTAGCAGTTATTGATATATAGGTTATGATATTAAATTACCTATTGCTAATTCTACCTTCAGCGCCAAGAAGCTGTAAAGTTGTTGCGCTTATGAGTTTACTTTCTTATGTTCTCATTTGCGTCCGGCGCTCATAAAGTGAATAGCTCATTAGAAACTATTGCATCAATTAGCGACAAATCAATTTATGTAAATTTAAATTGTCTATTTTTTGTTTGTTCACAATGTTCTGTAATATTGTTCTTACGTTTGCCTTTGTTGTAATTTATCTGTTATGGAAAAATATACATATTCATACATATGTACTTAAGAAGGTGCATATATGCGTTTGTACATATACATATGTACATATGTATTTATCTAGTTTGGAATGTGGGCGCGCATTCATTTACATAATACAGAAACTAGCTGCCCATGCAAATTAGAAAATTGTATATGGAAGAAATTTAAAAGGAAGGCCTCATAACAATAGGTGGATGCAGTGCTCCTATTTTGTTAAGAATTGTTATATAATTTTAAAAGCATGCACTTGCATCTCCATGTACAAACGTGTGATAAATTGTATTGTTTCTTTTTTAATATTTGAAAACAAGAAAAATCAAAGCTATAATTCTCTCCACAAATACAAAATAAAAAAGTTTTCCATTCAAGGACTGGATTTTTGTCGCTCAATTTATATCGCAGCTACAGTAGTGGTCTGTACAATTTTTTCGCAGATTGCATCGTTGCATTGGACAATAATCCATGTCTAATTTTGTGAAGACATCAGACACAGCAAATAAAAAAATGTTCCATACAATAACTGGATTTTGATGATGATTCCACATCGCAATTCCAACAAATGAGCAAATTCTTTGGTATAAAAGGCCGTGTGCCACATTTTAGTTTGATATCTCAAAAACTAAGTGCCCAGTTCGCCTTTACTTTACTTACACTACTGTTGCCTCTTGGACGTCATATTATTGGTTGTGCAATCCTTACAAGAGCATATTAGTATCTGTGCACATATGCGTTATGTCTTAAGCATATTGTATTTCATTTGGAATTATTCGAAATATAGCTGAAATGCCAAACACGTGGCCCACGAAAAAAGAATTTCATCTTACATACATACATACATACTTATGTACAAACAAAGTGCACCCAATTGCCTCGAAATATTTGAAAGGCGCCAACATCTTAGTTTTTGTTTTAAAAGCAATTGAGACAAAGGCGATAAAAATTTGAAAACAATCAGCATCCTAAAGTAAAGTAAAATATATATAATATGTATTTTTATTTATGTAGTTATTTATGTGCGTAAATAGACGCTATATTTAAATAGCAAGTGTTTGGTCTCGGTGCTTATTTGTTTTCATATCTGCGCTTTTATAGCCCACAGCAGCAGTTTCGCCAGTGTTATTGTGTACATAAAAGCGTCCAAAAATAAATGTTTGACGAAATGTGCAAAGGATTATACCTAAATGCCTTGACAAGTGTAGCTACATATTTGAGTGCGCGCCAACCAATATCTTTGTTGAATTATTTAAACCACTCAAGTGACCACATTAAATGTCTTTCGATTATCTTCCATCTTTACAAGCGACAATTCGACCTAACCGATACATTTCATATGGAATGTAAATTAATATATAAATATTTACTGAGCTGCAGTTGCGGGGAAAATAAAAGCAGCATCTCCTATATTATAAGTATAAAAGGTTTTAGAAAGAAGAAAAATAACTTTATTTTGAAAATAAGTTAGGTTATGTGGGTAGTTAAACGCCAGATTATTACTCTCTAGTGATACAAAATGAAGCTCAAAACAACTTGTTAAGGCTTTTGGAAAATTTTAGAAACTTTTATTTATGATAATAGGCTTCAGGACATGCCACATTTTCAAACAAATTAATATAATTTTTAAATACATATATGTTAAGTTAAAGTAATATGGCCGTTAGTTGTACAAAATAAAGCTAGAAAAAAATTTTAAAACAATTTTGTAATATTTTAAAATTTTTAATCATAATAAGAGGCTCCAGGAAATGTCACATGTGTGTAAATGTGAAATAAATATTCGATAAAAAGTTAGGTTATGTTAGGTTAATGCAATATGGACTCTAGCAATACAAAATGAATCTGTGAAGAGTTTTGAAAATTTTTCAAAACAGTTATTTTTAAGTAAAATATAATGACGTTTATATCATATACATTTGTTTAACACATCACTGTAGCCAAGTACTTATATAGCAATACTTTCGTTTTTATACTTATTGTCCGGCAATGCTGTATTTTGACCGCAGATGTGCATAAACCGTTAGTCGCGTAAGTAAAAGTGACAATACCGAAAAATTATTGGAATTTGGCAAAGAGAGGGTTGAACTTTCTCTTTAATATCCGTAGACGTGTATCTATTAAATAAATGCCATTACAACTACCCGTCTGTCACACTCCTCCAAAACTGCGAAAGCTATGCAACCCCATTGTGTCCAACACAATACTTCCTCATGATAATCAGCTGCACAAAAGAACTAAATTGTTTAAGGAACTTTTTTTTGCCTTCACTTGATTTTGTCATCGATAAGAACCGAAGTGTCAAACACACACATATATGCATATAGCGGACCATGTCTGGTGTAACGCAGCATCGCATCCGACACGTTCATTACTTCATTACTGTTCGCGTCATTATCGCTGCTCAATTACATACATATAGAGCTAAAGTCAAGCATAAAAGTATACGTACTCTTATTTTTTGAGATTAAGTTTTAACCGATTTTTTCAATAATTGTTTTATGCCACTAACTCTTCATTTTAAATCTTCCTAACCTTAAATGTGAGTGTACAGAATTCTTTTTTAGCTATATCTTCAGTCTTACATACTTTTCGTTCCACTTTCTCCTTATATTCCTAGTACTTAGGGCTTTCTTCGTTTGAGGTTTGAATCTGTGATATCCCTTTAGTAGTCAAGCAGCCTTACTTTCCCTCATTTCCTAAAAGTATTGCCAAATCCAGTAAATCCAACGTAAAATCAAGGTCATTTGTCTTTCCAATTCAAAAAAGTCGGGAAGGAACTTTCACAAAGCTCATAAAAGCTGTATGAATCATATGATACTGGATTCGAGTTCAGTTTTGTTTCCAAAGCAGCACTAAAATCTCGAAACCACTCGTTGGGATCACACTATTGTAGCATATGGCCGATCAAAATCATAAAGTGTTTTTTTAGACATATTGTATGTGTGTAAACCCAAAAAGAGATGACCACCAATTCCGATTTGTACTTAAACACTTTGTGAAGCGATGAAGCGCACATTTTTTCATTGGGTACGTTAAAAAACCACTGATATCATTTGGTGTGATGGCAAACTACAAATCATTGTTGAGACGCTATTACATCTCAACTGTATGGTGTGCTCTATAGAGAGAGGAAATTATTGGTCCGTATTTTTCCAAATGAAGTCGCCCATAATGTTGCAGTCAATGGGAAATTCCCACAACAGCCGGTTCAATGCACTGGAATTGACCCGGATTTTATCCGGCCAAGCGCTGTTATTTCCGCTTAGATCGGTAAGTCTCGAGAGTCATTGGAGACCACTAAACCATAATTAATGACATTTTTGTGCCTCAATTGGAGGATTTTAATGTCGACGACCTTTGGTTCCAATAAGACGGCCCAACATGTCATTCAGCCATCAAAAGATTATTAAAAAAAAACTTCAGCTGAGCGCTTTATCTCACGTCTTGGGTCTGTGATATAGTTGGAGGCTATCGTCCAATTAAACACCGCTGGACTACTTTTTGGTGGGGTTATGTAAAGTCGCTTGTCTCGCGAAATTGCCTTCTCGACTGGAATTTATTCGAGCCAGCCAAGGCGGTCACTTGCTTGAAATAGTTTTTAAAATATAAAATCTTAGTATTTAATTATATGCATTTAGTTTTTTTTTTTGAAAACAACTTGTCTAAAAAAACACCCTTTATCTTTTTATACCGTTAAAATTACACCTTTGAAGGATATTATAGCTTCGGTGCAGCTAAAGTTAACGTTTTTGTTTTTAATTTTTTAAATTTTTTTATTTTTCTTTTTTTGAAATTTTTTAATTTGTTTAAAGTATTTTTTTTAATTTTTTAGATATTTTAAATATTTTTTTTAACTTACTTTATTATTATTGTTTTTATTTATTTTTATCTGTGCAGCCAAAGTTAACGTTTTTTTTATTGTTTTTGCTTTCTGTTTAATTTTTTTTATTCTTGATTATTTATTTTTTTCTATATTTTTTTATTTTTTAATTTTTTTTTTATTATTATTTTATTTTTTTATATTTTTTTTTAATTTTTTATTTTTTTAATTTTTTTTTTTTTTATTTTATATTTTATCGTTTTCCATATTTTATTTTTTGTTTTAATTTTTTAATGTTATATATTTTTTTAATATTTGTTTTTAATATTTAGAATATTACATTTTACATTACATGGATATTTTATTTATATTATTCATTTTTATTTAAGTTAACCGTTTTTATTATTATTTTTCTTTTTTTAATCTTTCTTTTATTTTTAATTTTTCTTTTTACAATTTAATTTATTTTCATTTTGATTTTTTTTTTTTTAATATTTATTTGAATATTTATTTTTAATTTTATTTTTTTAACTTTTCTTTTATTTTTTTTTTTATTTTTTATTATTATTTTATTAATTTATTATTTTATTATTTTTTTTTAATTTTAAATTTTTTTCTTAAATATTTTTTCTTATATAAAATATTGTGTGTTTTTTCCATGAGCTAAACGCGTTGAGAAGTTAATACAAGCATTTGCCATTAGCCATCCTGCAACGCCATAATATCAACTGTGCCACCACTTTTGAGCGCCACTGTTTTGCAAAATGGGTGTCATAGGGATCGGAGAGCCTGTGCGAGATAATCGCATAGGCAAATAGAAAAGCAATCAGCAAAAATAACAAAACACAAGCGCGTTTCATCAGCCATTGTATGACCAATAATACATGGATATGTGTGTGTGTGTTATTATAAAAATGCGTATTCACACAACAAACAAACACCGAACATTTCGTCGGCGGAGGAGCGACCCATCGCTGCCTTCGCATAAGTCCATTGTGCTAACTAAATTAAAATTTAACTATATTTGAGCATTTCTTTCTAACTGACAATTACACAAACACACACGCGCGCGACTTCCTTTATGTACACTGCAAATCGTTGTGCGCATGTGTGTGTGTTTATGGGTTGTGACATAGCATAAAAGCGTACAATCGAAGAAAAAATCACGTTCGCATAAATAACCAACATAAACGCATTGATTGCTTGACGTGGGACAACAATTTTATAGTAAAATTCAAGCTCACCAACTCAAGCGCATTTATGTGTGTGTGTATGCGTGTATATGCATTGTGTGTTGACAGGCCGCTGTGTCGTCGGTAGACAGCATCAAACCCATCAATATGTGGAGAGTGGTTCGTGTGTGAAAAAAATAACTCACAGATTTATCCCCCCTACAGTTTGTTGTTGCTATTGTTGTGGGCAATCAATATTATGTATTTGTTGTTATTACTTGAATTTAAATTATTTTGTTTCGTGCAACCATTTGTTGATATGGTGATGATTTAAAGCCGAGCGGTTGTAGTTGCTGCCGATACTCACACTCGCGCTCACATACACATACATACATACATACATATGTACATACAAACAAACAGTGAAGTATACATGCCGACAAATGCATATTGTGTTGCACTGTGCTTTGTGGTGTCCATTACACAGTACAAGTTCGGCCCAGTAGTAGGCCAAAAATAAGCGCAACAACAGCAACAACAAACATGCATCCGAGTATATGAAGCAAACCAACAGAGCAATTAAAATCAAAATTATAAAGTGGTTGTTGTTGTGTTGAGTGGCAAAAGGGCGCATAGTCGACGAACCGGACAATTGATATGTGTCAAAGGCGAATAGTGTTGCCACCCCCAATGCGGCCATGGGCACAAACATATACACAGCATTTTACTTTATTTTTTTTTAATTTTTCCTGTGTAGCGGCATTTGCGGGGTGAGAGGAAATCTGAGTGATTTTATCTCACATGTATACATTCATACACACATCCATACACTCATACATACTTATGTATGTACATGTATTTACCGTTTATTGCTTTATTTGCCGTGTCGGTACTTGAAATTGAGATCTTAAGTGCTGAAATTAAGATTAAATGGAACAACAACAAACATATTAATACACACACACACATACACTGCGATGTTAAAGTAACCTAATCAAATCGTAAGCCGATTCTGCGAAACGCGAATTAATGAAAGCGCACACATACAGAGGCATGCGCACAATAATTATATCTCTCTGTGTATGTGTTTGTTTGAATAGTGAAATTAATGCAACAATTGAGGTTATAATTTGGCGCACAATGTGTGTATAGTGTTTTGGTGAACCCTATCGTGGGACATAATTATATTCATATTCTTGTCGCAAGCCAAAACCATTTTTGGGTTGTCAAAAGTTTGGTTATGTCCAATGGAAACTACAAAATAATTAAAAATTTTCTTAAAGCTGGGGTTTATGTTAATGTAAGCATGCTAGTGGAGTCAATTATGGAACTTATTTGTAAAGCACCGTTATGTGAGTTTTCGAAATACTTATATTGACTGAAAACGGTTTCCGCGGAGCGTTAGTTAAGGTTTGCTGAATAGCCAGAAGTCAGACCGAGCTAAATCAGGCGAGTACGAATCGAATAATCGAAGAAAACTGTCAACATAATCTTGATTTTTGAATTGCTTCGGCCGATTGATCATCTGTTTCCGGGTCGTAAGCATAGATCCAAGACTCATCGCCAGGTAATCGGAAAACTTTGTTTCACAGACTTTAACACAATGCTGTTTTTCGAAAAAGTTTTTTTGACTGATTCTTCTGATATTCCAACGATGCCAGTAAGATCTCTATCTGTTAATTGTTGATAATCAAGCGTTTCCTTTATTTTATTGACGTGTTGATCATCAGTTGATGTTGCTGGCCGTCCCGGACATTGTTCGTCGTCAACGGAGGTTCATTGTAAAACCACCGAAACTAATATTCCCTTATTCTATGTCCTCTTTGAACCATCCCGGATTCTGTGAAGTTCGTAAATAAAAAAGTTTTATCTGTGCAACATCCGAAACATCGTCAAGAAACCCTCCTTTAATAGTTTCTAATATTTGTCTGCAAAAAGCTTAGCATTCGCATTTTATAGTCTCCTCTTGTTTTACCTGCTAATAGTTTAAACAAATTCTGTTAGTCGTTATATAGTGTTACCAGTCTGCTGGCAAGTCTTCTAATTAGACAGTAACCTCTTAGCACTCCTATTAGATTCTTATGACATTCCTCTTGAACTTAATTGTTGGCATATGCGGTCCATATTCCATTCATGCCACGTTTACCTGCTTGTTTGACAAGTCGGAGATTTGATTCCACCGAGACGTGGCTATATTTAAAGATGTTTGTCCATTAAATATCTACAAGGAACCAATATCACAAAAATTCCCTCTTTTCCGGAGTCTATTCTACGGTAGTGCCTACTCTGGCTGGTTCAACTGTTCCATAGTTGCTAGGAATATCACTATGTCTTGTTACCCTTGTAGGTTTATAGTGAAATATGATGTTAATCCACCAAGGGATCAAGGCATTATTTCACTATCTTTAACGAAATCCTAAGAGACTTTTGTGATTTGTCATTTGATTTGGATCTGTATTTATTAATATATTCCTTGTAGTGAGCACACTCCTTGGTTTTCCTTAATTGCTGTGATCTCCGTTTGGTACACTTTGCTGTGGTCTGGCGGACGGAAGGCGATTCAGGTATCTAATTTTGTTGAAAAAACAAAACCTCCCACTCGATTATCTACTTTGACCATAATCCCATAAATGTTTATCCCTGCGTCTCTGTCCACCTCGCCCCTTTTCCTTTCTCCTCTCGAAGGGAAGGCAATAAAGTTCTCCGAAGGTTTTCCGACATGAGGTTTCCTGCTGTCGAAAGATTTACTTTACCTTTATATCTTTGCAGAAAAGTCTTGTAGCGTTCAGACTGCAAGTGGGGGGAAAGGTTCCAGACTGACTGATCACCAAGTATATCACCAAAAGTTGCTTATAAAGGGTGATCCATTTCGAGGTTATCTACTTGTTTTAAAGAAAGAACACGGAAACTTCAAATTTAATGGGGAATGTTTATTAATATTTTAGACTTTACATATCCCTACAAGCAAAAGTCTAACGGTGTAATATCACACGGTCTTGTCCGGTCCAAAACGTGAAATTATCTGCTCATCGAAATGTCCCTCACTAAATCCATTGATTGATGAGATGTTTGCAAAGTGGCGCCGTTTTGTTGAAACCAAATGTCGCCGAGATCACGAGCTTCAATTTCAGGCATCAAATAATCGGTTATCATGCCGCGATAACGGTCACCATTGACGGCAACGTTCTCACCGGCATCATTTTTGACGAAATATAGACCGATGACTCCACCGACACACAAACCACACCAAAGCGTTGTTTTTTTTCTAAAGGAAATGGTAGCTCTTTAATCTCTTCAGGTTGCTCTTCGTCTAAAATGCGACAATTTTGCTTGTTTGCATACTCATTGAGCCAGAAATGGACCTCATCGCTGAACAAAGTGCTCAAGATGTTTATAGACATCAAATGCGTTTTTGGTATGAAAACGTTTCTCTAAAAACTGCACAGCTGCTTATTTTCTTTTTTCCATATTTTTTATTTTTAGTTGTTTATTATCATATTTTTTGTTTTTGAATATTTTGTTTTAAATTAAAAAATATTTTTTTAATATTTTTTCAATATTTTTTAACTTTTTCTTTTAAAGCTTCGGTGCAGGCAACGTTCACCTGTTTATTTTTAATGGTTTTGTATTTTTTATGTTTTATTTTCGTTTTTTCCACATTTTATTTCTCGTGTTTTTTACTTTTTGTTATAATATATATATTTTTTTTAAATACTTGTTTTTCAATTTTTTAAAATATTTTTTTATTTAATTTTACATTTACATATACATACATACATATGTATATGTGCATATATTTTATTTTATTATTATTTTTATCGTAAGTTAACGTTTTTATTATTATTATTTGTTTTTCTTTTATTTTTAATATCCTTTTTTACAATTTTTTATTTTTATTTTTCGTTTTTTGAATTTTTTTCTTCAATATTTTTTTGATTTGTTTTTTATTTTTTAACTTTTTTTATTAATGTTTTTATTATTATTATTGTTATTATTATTTTTATTGTTATTATTTTTTTAATTTTAAAATTTTTTTCTTCTATAATTTTTTTCTTATATAAAATATCTGAGTTTTTTTCATAAGCCAAACGCATTGATAAGTCAATACAATACAGTCATTCGTTTTTAGTATAAAAACGTTTCTCTAAAAACTGCACAGCTGTTCGAAGCCAACACAGTACTTGCAAATGCCTCTCTACACGGGACAATATTAATAACTGGAACACAGATCGTAGATAACTGGCGTAAAGATTTCAGTATTTTCTTAATTGTTTTCTTTTATTTTTCTTTCCTTTTCCAATTTCGCGCTAAATGTTCCTACTGCCTTTCCGGCATGATTTATGTACCTCAAAACATCAATACATACATACATACATACATATGTATGTATGGACATGCAAATGTTTGGCGTTACCAACCGCACGGATTACCTAAACAGCGTTTCGAATTAGCACGCTCATTCTCTACGGAGTCATTTTTAGTCAAAACAACATTTTTTTCGCATTAATTTTCTCCACTTTTTCATGACATCGTCTTTTGTTGATTATTAAAATCATATCAGAATTTACGAAAATCCATCGCCAAAAACCACCCTTCCCGACAATTGTTGTACTAAACAAATATACAAATATATGAGCAAACATACAGACAGAACAATCGCATGCATATTTGTTGTATATGCGTGTGTGTGTGTGTGTGGTGCGCATATGATTGAGTAACGTGTCGAATTTTGACCTTTTTAGCGTTTGTCTGGGGCGCACAGCACATTCGCAATGCAAGATACTACATAATTAACCGCATAATAAATTCTTTTCGTTCCGATGTGTGACGAATCAACCCTTTACCGGCTGCAATCTGCGCATCAACACACACACACACGCGCACGGAGGCTTGTGTTTGTGTGCGTCCTTGCCAAGAGCAAATATTAAACGTGCGAATGCAAAAACAAGCAACAGTGGAACTCAAAACATCTTGTAGACCAATAAATTCACGCTCGCCTTCTCCATATGTGTGTGTGTGTGTGTGTGTACACGTGTATTTATGTATTGGTACATGTGTATTAATATTTTTTAGAGCGTGTAATCATTTCTTCCTCATCTCATTTCGAGTTTCAGGTATTTTTATGTTTTCTTTGCATTTCGCTCCTTTGGGGTTGTTGTTGTCTTATTGTAATATGCAGCTTATCCGCCGTTAGAAGGACTCAATATGTTAAGGACATTATTATGGTTATTTTTCTTTATTTTTTCCCCCGCGGTGTAGCGTACGTGTGTGTGTGTGTGTTGAGGTGCGCACGAATTTCAATTAATATTTTCTTTTATTTCTTTTATTTTAGAGCGACGTTCGTTCATCTTTGCTATGAAATTGAAAACCTCGATCATTCACTTTCACTTGAGGAAATTGCGAACATTGTTGTTACTTTATATACCCTAAACAGGGGTTATTAAGTTAGTCACGGCGTTTGTAATACCCAAAAGCAAACGTTAGAGACGCTATGAAATCTATACATACATACGTTGATGATGATAGACGGGAGCAAGTCTCTTGGTTTTTGAGATATCGATTTGAAATTTTGCACACATTCTTTGCTATCCAAGAAGCTGCTCATTTATTTAAATCGTCGAAATAGGATCACTAGAGTAAAAAGCTGTCTCAAAATCCTTGTATGGAAAGCTTTCTTATTAGTCTTGATATCTTCACGAAGTTTGGAATGTATTAGTGCCCTATTTAACGGTATAATCACCGAACAAATTGTGCAGATCGAACCAAAGATTGCTGATAATTTCTTGATAAACCCCCCAGTTTGCTTCACTCTCTAACATGACGCTGACTAAATTGTCCGCGTTTATTGGGCCAAACGGGTCTTCTACGGCAGTGCGTTCTCGTTGCCAACCCACACATTCAAAGAAAGTGTGTTCAGCGTTGTCTTCTGTCGCGTCGTTGTATAGATATGACGGCTCTTCGATTTTTTCCATTCTGTGGAGGTACTTTTTGAAATATCCTTGATCGGATAAGAGCTGGGTTGTGTAAAAACCGATTTCTCCGAAGGTTATTAGCCTGGCCGTCCATCTGCCGCGACTTTCATTCCGCCATCTTTGTTGCAAAGTTTGTTATTGTATCTTTTCTTATTTGTTGTATTGCGTTCTTGTTATTGCCGTATGATTTCTTTAGCTTCTACAGCTTTTTCCTTTAGAAGGTCAATTCGGGCATTACTGCTTATAATATTGCATCG
Source organism: Bactrocera tryoni (assembly GCF_016617805.1). NCBI lineage: Eukaryota > Metazoa > Arthropoda > Insecta > Diptera > Tephritidae > Bactrocera > Bactrocera tryoni. The sequence continues at coordinate 14,425,214 of NC_052499.1, forward strand.
CCTGATACTGTTCGGGAGGCTATGTTGGCCATTAATCGGCTCAGTTGAGAGGTAATCTTCGCTACCTTTCCTGCAGCGTGCTGGATTTGTACCTAAAAGGTTAGTCTGGGGTCCAGTCTTACACCTAGGTAGTTTACTGCTTTTTGTGTCCTAAGAGTATCCGAAATGGTTTGCATGCTTATCTCGAGGGGTATGTGCTGGTTTGTTAGCAGTAGTAACTCGGGTTTTTCCATAGCGAGCTGGAGGTTGCGTGAATCAAGTCATGTTTGCGCTTTTTCTGTGTATCTTGCTGTAATGACTGCTGCAATATCGTCCGCGTTGCCAATTAAGTATGATTCATTTGGCATTTCTAGATTTAATATAGCGTCGTATATGATGGTACACAGGTCTGTAACCGCTATTTGTCGTGATCCCTCTCTAATTTCGTACAGCAGTTTCATGTTGTCTGCACATCAGCTCTGAGGTAGTCGGGGATCTTAAAGGTTTTTTCGAGAGCGTCGATCATATCCACCCATCTCGCGCTGTTGAAGAAGTTTCGGACATCTAAAGTTGCCAGCCATACTATACTCTTGTATTTATGACATCTACTCTGTGCGGCTTGTACGTTTTCAATGACGCATTTTATAGCTCCTATAGTTGATCTGCCACGAAGCCATGTTGTCTAGGGTACAGTCCTCCAGCTTCGTTCATAACCGCTTCGAGTCTGGATTTAAGTAGTCTTTCATATAGCTTCCCCGCTGTCTCAAGCATTCGTAGTGGACTGTATGCTTATGGCAAGTTGGGATCTCCTTTTCCCTTACTGATTATGATTAAGGGAATATTGCGGCTTTGAGGCAGGCGTTGTACATATTCAATAGAACTGCCGTTCGGTCTGCACCGATTTTTTCAGGACCTCTGCTGGGTTTCCGTCTCGGCCGGGTGATTTGTTGGCCTTCAGCTTGCCAGTGGCTAGCTGCTGCTCTTCGAGAAAAAACTGGGGGATTTGCGGATCTTAGGGACTAGCCCTCTTTTCGTATATAGGAAAGCGTGCGTTTACGATCTGATCTATTTTGGCAGCGGTTAAGTCGGTTTTTTCATTATTATTTTATACCAGTCCCCAGAGGTTTTTATTAATATTCTCTCGTGGTCCCTCCCATTGTTCTTTTTTGCTATCATCCGTGGCATGCTTTAACTCCTTTTTTGGTGCTTTGTATTGCTCGGGTTCTTGGGATACAGCTCCTCTGCGCATGGATCTCGTGTATGATCTTCGAAGGCGGAGGCCTGTGCGTCTGAGTGGGCATTATTTTCAGTCCACCAGTAAACTGCTGTTTTATGTTTGCTGTGGGAAGCCTTGGCCTTCGATTTTTGATAGGCTCTTGTTATATTAAGCATTATTAGACAAGATATCTTTATGTAACAGTATAATCTCCGAACAAATTGTTGAGATTGAACTACTAAATCATATAGCTGTCATACAAAAAACTGATCAATCAAAATCCGGTACTTGCAAAGAAACTTTTTTATTTGTGTAGGGTATTATAGCTTGGGGCAGGCAAAGTTAAAAATTTTTCTTGTTTTTTTTCTATTTTTTTTACAAATTAAGCGTCGTCAACAGATGATTCTAATTTCCTTTATTATTTCCTTTGCACTTTGTGCGCTCTGCCGTAACCCGCAAGAAGGGGCGACAAATGTAATAACAAATATATTATTTTGTTCAATATTTTTCACAGCGGGACGCTTAATGGCAATTATTATTTTTTTATTGTTTTTGATTGTATAATGTGTGGGGCATTGCGACTAGAAATGCAAATGTCAAACCCTATTTCGGCTTGGCTGAAAGTTGATTACTCTTACCACGGGTTGTTGGTTAACGGTGAACGGACGTATTATTCAATTGTCTTCTAACAGCCCTTAACTGTAGACGTGTGAGGGAGAAGCGAAATAATTAAGTGTATTCAAATTTATTGAAGTTTATACTTTTACCGAAAAGTTTTGTTAGAAGAAGTCCATTATCTCAGCAGATGTTTTTAGTAATGTCTCGTTATACTATACAATGGGATTACGTTATATGGCGTTAGGTTAGGTTAGATAACTGTTGATATTCGTAAGACCACGATTAACTCCACTTGAACTGCTAGAGACGCTTGTTTGTTGTGATGCCCAGAATTCCTAATTACGAATCCAAAATACCGTCGTAAATCTACAAAGCGCTTAGAGCCAGCCACAAATTTATTGAGTTGGCTAATATCTACTTCATCCATTCGCCAAGTTCGTAAAAAGTATGGCAATCAAGATGCTTCAACCTTAGTTTGGTGAAAGCTGGACAGTGGCGGAGTATGTTTCCACCTCATCTTCCTCCTTGCACCTCATCTTTGTCCCTGCACCTCATTTGCCTCCCTGAAATGTTGACAAGTTGCGTCCTCCAATATCTTTAGCCTCTCCGCGTGATTGTTAATGGGCCAATATCCAGTTAGGACACTTCTCATTGCAGTCATGTGAACCTTACTAAGAGCTAGTAGTTGCATGGATCTTTTGCATTCCACTTTGGGCCAGAAGGCGCTCGCAACCCTATAAGTTGTTATAGTTGACTAACACTTGTTGAGCTCACGCGAGACTCATACATCCAGCGTCCGAGTGCACGATGACAGGGGAACCTGCTTGAGCTGCTAGTTTCCATCCCAACTTGATTTGGGTAAGGGTGCCCTTTCTAGCAAGCTCATCGGCTTTACAGTTTATGACGATTTCTTTCTGGCAAGCTCATCGGCTTTACAGTTTTCGACGATTTCTTTCTAGCAAGCTCATCGGCTTTACAGTTTCCGACGATTCCGCTAATGACCAGACACCTAGACAAGTTTAATATGAAAATAGCTTGAAAGCATAGATAGCGAGGTCATACACTTCTTGACAAGCTTTGAGCTCACTAAGCTGCTTAAGCCAAATTATCGAACAAAACGGATCAAATTTGACTGAAGCCGCACATTTCTAACGAAGCTATTTAAAACCTTCAATTTTAATATATTTATAGACATTATAAAACCAAAAGCTATCTGATCAAAGCTGATTATTCTTCAAGGCAAAGCTTTGTTATCATTTTCCAATTGCAACAAAACTCGTCCAGGTAACAATCGCTTCTACCTCGTTCGACGTAGCAAATAATTTTGTTTCAAATAAAAGGACTCGTTTTTTTCATCTCGATCGATGTCTTTCACATATTTGCACGAGACTGACAATAAGGCTAATTAAACCCAGAGTATCAAATAAAATAAGAGATCTTGAGGGCCTTTGAGAGCATTCCGATGTTGCTGCAGTTGGTATTCAAACCAAATGCCCCATGTATCATTGGCAGAAATGTAGGGCAAGTTTTTTAAGACCTCACAACCTGGCAGAATGCTTACACGTGACAAAACATTGGAGTAGATGCTCGGTTCTAATAACGGGTTTTTCAAAAGAGCGTTACAAAATATAATAATATTTTTAAATAAAACAAAAACGGTTTGAGCTATTATGTATGGAACTCGATTTCTTTTGCATGGCCAACACTGGCGCCTTTGCAGAAGTCCAGACGCTGAACCCAGTTTTCGACGGTTTTCAAACATAATCGACACTGCTGCAGTTTCACGTTCGATATTCGAACGAAGTTCATCAATCGTCGCTGGCTTAAATTGACACAGAAAACAGTCAAATCGCACGACCGAGGCGGCCAATTGACTGGGTAATTTTGAGAGATAACACGTTCACCAAACTTGGTTTTCAATAAATCGATTGTGACTTTCGCTGTGTGGCTTGTGGCGCCGTCCTATTGGAACCACATATTGTCCAAGTCCATATCATCCAATTTGGGCTAAAGATATTCGGTTATCATTGAGCCGTAGCGATTCACATTCCCAGTTACTGCCGGTCTTGATGCCGCCGGCCCATAAACCGAACCAAACTGTAATTTTTATGGGATGCAATGGTGTCTCATGGAGCACATGGATTGCTGCCTAACCAATAACGCATATTTTGCTTATTGACGCAGTTATTCAACCAGAAATGAGCCTCATCGCTGAAGATCATTTTTCGGCGGAAATCCGGATCAGTTTCAAGTTGTTGCTCAGCCCAATTCACGAACATGCGACCATTCTGTTTTTGTTGTAGGTATGTCAGTCAATATCTTTTCGCAAAATTCGCCACAACGATGTCACAGAGATGCCAAACGTTTGAGAACGACGTGTGAGCGACTGATTTGGGTCTTCCCCAATTGATGCGCTAGCGGCAGCAATATTCTCGACACTACGGCCAATTCTTTGTCTCACTGGCATGAGAACATTTTGTACAGTGCCAGTGGATTAAAATTTTTCCACTAGACGCTCAATTGTTGACCTGACAAGACGGTTATGACGACCATAAATTGGACGTAGAGCTCTTAAAGTTGAGGCCACTGACTTCCAATTTCGGTAGTAAATTTTAATAACTTCGACTCGTTATGAAATGGCAAACCTTACTGAAGAGAAATGCCAAAACAGCGAAAAAAATATGGCACCGTTAGCTTTTGTAGCGTCCCTATTGAAAAATACGCTATTAAAGAATATTCCGCAGACCTCAACACTTTTTCCAATAGTCACGAAATATACAGATTTCTAGCATCGCTGATGGTAATGAAGACAATTGAGAAAAGTTTGGCTGATCTTCAAACTAATATGGATATAGAGGTTGTAGATTAGTGGATGAGTAGGATCCATCAGAGTCCACAAAAATCACTAGACCCACGCAGTAGCGTCCTAAAATGCATTTTTTAACAGTCAATGATTCGGGGAAACAATTCTGTATTATAAAACTTTGACTCCGTTGGAAAGACTAGGCCTGCAATCTCCAATTGGTGAGCAGCGAAAAGGAAGAACGATTGGCGTTCTGTTGTAAACTCGACTATAATCGACGCAATGGTCTTTAAAGTTATACTGAAAACTCTTTCTAACGGCTTAGTACTTTCCGCAGAACTACGGTTTTCTGTGAGAATGTTTTTGATACCATTTTTTAAAAAGAACTTTTTTTATAATCACTACAATGCATAGGTTTCAGCCTCCAAACCACTAAGTGTCACCTTAAGCAGATTGTACACTTCATCGTTTGGCTTGCCAACTAAAATACTTGCGAAATACCTTAACACTCAATACCACAAATGTAACTAGAAATACCTTCTACGCTAGCAATATTTTCTCGAAACAACAACAGCAATAGCTAAATAAAAGAATTGCTTTGCTTTAGATCCGATTGCATGGCTTTCTGCTCCCAAATGTCAATCATTTATCAAGACAAACGAATTTTTCCCAGAACATTCCAGCTGTTTTCCAAACTAACACATCACATAAACAACCATTCCTCTGCCACCTACTTATCCGCCCCAATCGCACCGACATTGCGCCGACTCATCACCCCCTCTCGCAAACAACGACGCGCACACACGACACTCGACTTTCTTGCAATTAGCTAGAATTTTCTAAACATGTGGCAAGCTTTTGGCATGCATAAAATGATTTTTCACGGATAAAAGTGCGAATATGCACTTTTAACCTTCTTACTCCCATACACACACACACACACGCACACTTATGCATTTGCGTGTATAACAATAGCAAGCGCAGAAACGCATCTAGAAGACAACAACAAAGTGCATACTATAAATTTCGTTGAGCAACACTGCATGAGGTGTCGATTACGCGGAGCCTAACGATACAAGCGCTCAAACTTACATAAGTACATATGTACATATGTACATGCATGCTTATGAGCGCATAAGTATAGTAAGTAGTACTTCGCAGCAACTGGCCTCCAGGGTAGCTGACTTCTCAGAATCTCAAGCAGCACAGCAACAATAAGAGCAGCATTATAAATATATACAACAATAGTAGTGGCAATCTTTAAGCAGCGCGCATACTAAGCGCATACATACATATGTGTGTGTGTGTGTGCATAGAGGAATTTCGCGTCGGTTTCGCATTTCGAGCACGTTTTTGATTCCATCTTTTAATTTCTAATGTGCGCGCCGACACCGCCAGCTAGTGTATCAACCGGCGCGCCAGCAAGCACCGCAAATGATGCGCTACACAGTGTCCGCTACATATGCTGCATGCTTAGTAGGGAGTACTTGTACACATACGCTTACCCACCGACATATTTATGCGCGCATAAGGCAGCAGCGACAGGCGGACGTCGCCATCGTCAACATTGGCGGCGGCGTTCATGACGCGCTTCTTGGCTGATAATAGCATCTCGAGGGGCGCAAAGCAAATACACAACAAATGAGACAGCGCAGGCGGCACGCAGAGGCGCGCGGTAAATAAAAAGTGAAAAAGACGGCGGAAACAACTTTATTGTTTTAGCGCAATTTTTATGATTTTTCAATACAATTTTTATGCTGTTTTTTGCTGCAATTTATTTGTATTTCCAGCTTTTATTTCATTTGCACGTGTTGTGCGCCGTACTCATCGTCATCGTGCATACGTTCGCCACAGCTTCAACCCTGCGTAGCTACTAAACATAATATAGTCGCATCTAGCATGGCACACGACGCGCGCGCTCACCCCCCAACCGCCCACTCGCGCCGCGCATCAAACATCGCACACAAAACACCTATCACTTGTGTCTGCTGCCGCCCGACGTCCACCGCGCTTCAGCTACTTCGACAGGCGTGCGCGCGCCTACAATAGCTAGTGCACAGCTTGGTATCCACCTTTGAGTGTACTTGAGCAACTCAATTGAATGTGATTTATGCTGTAAGATACATAGAACGAAAAATACTCCACATCACATCAACATTTCAGATACATACCGCTTTTCTATTGAATTGTCTTATGAACTCCTTTATGCACTACACCCAGCCCAGCGCCCAACGCTCAGCGCGACGAGCTCGCTAACTGCTTGGCTGGCTGTCAGCCACCCGAACCCAAACGCCCCACACTCGCCACATTTCTAGCAGCATATGTACATTGTTCGGCATTTCTCATTGTCGTTCGTCGTTTGTCGTTTGTCGTTGCGACGGCCGTCGCGCTTGCCATTGCCGATGCTGTCGATGATTTCGCGATTTGTTTGCTCGTTCGTCGTGCGCCGCACGTACTTATATTTGTGCAAATTTTTTCCTTTAATTTAGGGTAAATCAACACATACAAAATGATTTCCTTTCGTGCTGCTAGAACAATGGCCAGCGCGGCGCAAGCAGATCGGCACTTGATGACAGCCGTTGACCCCGCGCTCGAGAATTTTTGACTTTTCGCTAACTCGCAAACAGATAATCGCATTCATTGAAGTACACACTTCAGTGAAAAAACGCAACAGCGACAGCATAGTCATCCTAAGTCTCAGTCGCGTTGTTGCTGAGGACTTAGCTGATGGGTTCCGCGCCGCGCTGTGATGGACTGGTTGGTGGGCGCGCGGATTATCGCGCTACGCATAGTTGCTGCAAGCGCTATACTGAGCTATTCGACTACATGAACTCGCTAGCAACGAACTATTTATTTGTTATGTGTATTTATTTTTGCTTTTGTTATTTTTCATATTTTTTATTATTCTTATTTTTTAGTTTTTATTTTTTGCTCCTGCGCCTATTTGTTATCAGCGCTGTTGTGTAGCTTCATCATGCCTTGACAGCCCATGCATGTATGTATGTATGTATAGCCGCACTCGTCAGAGTCAACATTGTTGTTGCCGCTGCTGCTTATTGCCATGTTGCCGTATATGCTGTCAGTATTGTTGCTCTTTCTTTTCACATGTAGCCAACACAAATACAGCAGAAATTCTAATATGGGAGTACATGCCATGAATGTGTATGTGTGTGTGTGTGTGCGTGGCACTGCTATCGACCGGTAGCAGGTAGCACGAATGTTGAGTAAACAATAACAAAAGAAACAATAAAAAACATTAATAAAACAAATGCCCGCAGTGCTGCCGCGGCGCGCTGCGCGCATAACGACATACACCCAACGCAGCACTCGGCTGCGCTCGCCTTATCCACAACACACGAGCAACATTCGCATATACCAATACAAACATAGGTTTGTTTGTTTGTTTGGCTGTGTGCGCTAAAGCTTTTGCTGTTACAATTGCAGTTGTTGTTGTTGTTGTTGTTGCTGCTGTGCTACAGCTGTTTGTTGGATAACTGCTGCTGCTGTAGCCTACGCTCTCGTTATTGCTGTTGTTATTATTTGCGTTGTTTTTGTTTTTGTTCTTCATTCGTTTCATGCATTTTAAGCATATTCGCTTCGGCTCCTGCGCATTTTGTCCGATTTTGCAGAGTTGATGGGTCGTACAGGCGTTTGGTCGGCCGGGCGGTCGGTCGCTTGCTCGTTCGTGCAACGAGTCTCACGTACACGAGCAATGCACATACGCTTACGTAAATTGAAACAACAAAAAATGCATATAAATAGCGTGTAGAATGAGTGGCATTAGTGAGCGCTCTGTTTTATGATGCATTGCAGTTTGCGGAGACGCGGTGCGGTGCAGTGCGGTGCGGTGGGTGTTCACACTCAACCACCAGACAGTCAGTCGGCTGATGGGCCTGTAGGCGCTTTTCTTACTTACTGTTGACTTGTTGTTGCTGTATGTAGTTGCTGATTACATTTCTGCTGTCGCTGCCGCGCTTGCTGACTGCTCGTGCTCCCTGCTTCCAGTTGTTATTGTTCTGCTTGTTGGTTTAGCTCAACAATGCCACGACACGAGGCGAGTTGTTGTTGGGTTCATGTAGTTGTTGCTGCTGCTGTCGCTGTTGCTGCCGTCATTGCAGCCTATTGTCCTGCGTAGGAGCGAGCATATTGTGCGCTATATCGCACATATCCGGCGCATAGCACTCGTGGTATTTGAGTGCACTTTCGTACTCGGCAAACGCCGGCGGGAGTGAATGAGTGTGTAAATAAGCCACATTGAGTCACAATTGTGCGCCGTGAAAGTGCTCTCACTTTACGCTGTACTCTCGGTACAATACAGAGTTTAGATGGTAAATATTATGTGGGAAAAAAATCGCCGCTGTTTATAATTAGATGACATCAAATGGAGTGAAAATCATTGGAAATTATAAAAATAAAACACACAAACAACAATGCGGTAATTTCATAAATTTGAGATTTCAAGGTTTCGTGCTCATTAACAATTTATTTTTATCCAATTAATGCATACTAATAATAGCAATTATAATATGGTTGTATGGTAAATAATTTAAATTTAAATTTATCTGTCACTTTTGCGAAGAAAGACGGAAAGTTAGTTTGTACTCTGCGACTGCAGTGATGAGAAAATCTCGAAATTGTTTATATCTGACACAGTTATTTGATTTTAAAATAAATAGAAAAATTTTATTTGAGCTTTTGTCATAATAAAAATAAAATCTAGAAAAGCTGAAATTTTATTGTTTATTTTTGTTTGTGTATTTTTTTGAGAATTTTCTTCCTTCTTACGAAGCAAAAATTACATTTTTTCGTGTAAAATTGTTGTTGCATTGTGTCTAGAAGCTTTTAGTTGATTTCATTGAACAATTTAATTAGGAAATTTTTTTCATTAGTTTTCAATATTAATATTGAGATGTATTAAAAATAATGCTCATTTAAGAATTCTCTTGAAAATCATTTTCGAAACAATTTGATTTTTTTATTTAGACATTGATCTAGGGAGGTTAAGTCAATTTGAAGAGAACTTTTCACAAAGAAGTACTGGAAAAAATCGAAATTTAAAACATAATAATCGGTATAGTTATCAACCAGAAGTATTTTACATATCTAGACTTCACATGAACATAGCTGGATCCCACAGTAGGATTCACTGGAGGAGGTATCGATAGTGAGGCCGCAGAGCCTGTTAAGCTTCGTGCCAAGCGCAGGCATTCTAAAGGATGGCTACTCCTCCTGGACCTGCAATTGAACTCCATCTGGTATCGCAAAGAATCGAAACTGGTCTAGGCGTGGCTTATTGACCTACCAGCTTAACCTAACCTAACATAACCTAACCTCGAAACTGTGTATTCAAAGTCTGTTGTCAAAATTTCTTGCGAAAAACTAAATCGATCCTAATTAATGTTACACAGGTCTTCGAGTTATAATTTAAAAGGTCGTCGACGCAGATTTTTTCATGTTTAACTGCAACTATTTGAAAAAAACCTCACCAAATTTCTATGGAATAATAGAAAAATTTAATAAAATATTTAATTTTTTATTTGAAGAAGAAATAATATGGAATCAGGCCGTTTTTTGCTCGAGGAATGTCACTTAACCTCTTAAATCCAGTGAATCCTACCGTGGGGACAACAGATGCTTACAGCGCAGTCTTGCCAATGCGGAACAAGTGCACAAGAAATTCTCCAAATGTTTCCCTGGAGCCCTGCTCTAGACATTTCGTGCAGTTTCTCACTATCGATACCTCCTCTAATGTATTATAGTGTCGTGACTCCAAATGCTTACAGCGTAGTTTTGCCAATGCCGGACAAGTGCAGTCCCTGGTGTCCTGCTCTAAATATTTCCTGCAGTCTTCTCGTTCTGTCAGCCCCATCCTGCGAGCGTGTGTCGCCACAGTTTCGAGAAAAACGGGTTTAAGGTTTTAAATGACTCTATAACTGACCTTAAGCACACAACTTTTCAAGGCTGTGTTTCCAAAAGTATTAATCGGATCAACTTGAGCGTGTACAATATTCTAGAGACACCATAGAACTAAATGAGATAATTAGAAAATCGATCAATTGTATTCACGCAGCTCAAAACCTCTCACGCGTATGTTAACCAGAATTGGATAACCTACATTTTATTTACTTTTTTCAATTTAGTAAAGGAGCTTGAAAATATGTATGTTCTAAAAACAGTGGTGATTGGAGACGCACGTAGACAGTTTTTTGGCATACAATATATTTGATGAATAGGCCCTCAAGTTGCTTTGTTTTTATGTTTCCAAAATGTATTTTTTAAACCCTCAGCGAATGAAAATGGGTTTTTGTGTTACGACTTAATACCGCGAGATCGAAAATCCTTCAAAATGATCAAGAAATTTATGAGTGAAAAAAACATAAAAAAATATTTTACATTATTTTTAGTTTAAAAAGTGTTTTCGTAAGAAGAAGCACGCTTGGAATTATCACAACCTTATTATATAGTATAATTGAAGCATGATTTCAATCATGGTGTAAATGTATTTGTGGCAATATTTTAAAGCAATTTTAGATAGCTTATATGAAAAAATGTGCTCAATTTCTATGACCAACTTCAAGATATTTTCCCGAAAGAATTATGTTGGAGCGTATTTTATGCTAGCAACCAAGCAACTGGCTTTTGAGCCGAAGTCTTCAAGAGCAACTATAGCATATTACATAGTAATATTACAACAGTTCAAAAAATATAAAAACAATTAGATAAAGATAATGAAATTCTTTCGCCACGCGTAAATGCTTTCGTCCTTTGTTGCTCCGCATGCCAACTTGAAAGCGATACACTGTAAAATGTTGAGTGGTTTGCAACAAAATACATACAAACATGCAGTTTTGTGTTTGCTGTTAGGTGGAGTGGTTAGCGGTCGAACTGCGGTAGGACAGCACGTCGGCTATGCAAACGTCATTAATGCCGGTGCATTCCCCCAATTGAATGAGCTCAACAACAATGCAACCGAGAAGAGGCTGTCCCATCACTTGAGATTCTGTAACAATGCGTTGAGCTGTTGAGCTGTGGATGCAACTGATGTTGCTGCTGTTATTGCTGTAGCCATGCTGCTGTTGCTTATCAACGGCACTTTAGTGTAATTAGTCGCTGCAATGAGCAATGATGCGTGCGTGTGTGCCGCGGGCTGCCGCAGTGAAGGGCCAGATTCCACAAGTACTCACGCTGCCACTCCAATACATACATACATATGCAAGTATATGTACATAGATATGTACCTATATTTTTATACATAGTTCATATGCTTATCTATATTCATATGGCAGGTTTCTTTTTTGTATACATTTTGGTCAAGTGTGGAAGTTCTGCGGAGCATTCTATTCTACTCTGCTACAGGCTCCGTCCATCCATCTATCCTTCCTGCTGCTGCTGCTTCTGTTGCTGTTAGCTGCATGCCTGCTATCACTAGCTGGCTGTTATGTGTACGGTTTGGTATATACAGAATTGCTCGCAAGTACTCAATTGAGCCCGAAACTATTACTCGCTATGACCGGCAACTATATACGTTTGCATATGTGTGTGCGTATGGATGTAGATACAATCGTGCGCACATAAATATAACAATGGAATTGTGTGTACGATGACGGCGCACAGCAGGGGCGCATTTTACGCTGCTTTGCCCAGCGCTGTGCGCTCGCTCTCCACCTTTATGCGCTCATTCATTAGCGCCGAGTTGCCAGATAGGATGAAAAAATGTACCAATTGACAAAATGAAAAGTCAAATAGGGTACAATAGTGCGGAGAGCGTGTTGCTGGTTGAAGTTGGGTGCTCGAGAGAGAGAGTATTGTGAAAGAAAGAGTGTACATTATAGTAGGAAATGTAGACTTAATTGATAATTTCATATTCGGTAGGTTGGGCTAGGACGTGAGGTTGTTTCTCATGTCAAAGGTAGCGCTGGATCTCACTTGCACGACTGTAATGTTGCTGTTTTGTGATACCCACAAACTCCTGAAAATGGATCACCGCATTGTTTAGGAAAAGAAAATCCATTTAAATATTACTTATTAATTTTTACATACATACATACATACATATATGTATGTACATATTGTTTATATTTTTATTTTTTTTATTTTATTTATTTTTTTTTTTTTATTTTTACTTTTTTATATTTTCATTTTTGTTTATTTTTATATTATTTTATTTTCGTAGAAGTTAATTTTTTTTTAATTTTATTTTCATATTATTTTATTTTTTTATTTTATTTTACTTTTTCCCGTAAAAAAACACTGCAATTTTGAGACAAACGATTCACATAGCAAATGTGGCAACCTTCGCTTGAGCTTCCAAACAGCTGAGCGCAGCACAAAATCAAGCTGAAAATGAGTTGGTTTCCTATTGTTATTATGAGCGTGTAGACGTCGACGTTGACAGCGCCGGTAACGGCGTCAACAGCGATAGCACCAGTCGACGACAGCCTCATTGCCTTATTGTCTCAGCTGACTGTGGCCAGAAGTTAGTATCAATTCGTCTTTAGAAGCGTACGGTACAATAGAGTGAATGGTGAATAATAAGTTCGGAAATTTTGTAAAAGACCAGCGCCCATAGACCAAGTAAACCAAGAGTAAGTTGCTGGTTCATTATGGTTGGAATTAGAATATTTGAATGGAATGGCAAGCCGACGAGCGCCTCGCGAAGGTGGTTGGGCAACGAGGGGGCGTTTTGTATAAGTGTGTATGTGTGTATATTGGCATACTAAGACGAAAATTTAAAATATTCGTGTATCTTCGAGACGGTCGAGTGGGCGCGCGTATATACACACACACACATCTAAACATATGTTTGCGCTTACACGTGGGGCTGCCGCTGAAGTGCTTAACCGTGCAGTTGGGGTGCTGTTGCTGCCTCCCTTGCTTTTTGTGTGTTGGTGGGAGAATTGTTTAGCTTTAACACGTGTATGAATTGGGCGCAGGGATTTGGGTGGCTTTGATAGCTAAACATACCTGGGCAGACGCACGTTTGGTCAGTCGTGTGCCCGAAACAATTATTGCCGCTACGGTCGTGTGGTTGTGAGGTCGTGCTTTAATTTATTTAAGTATAAAGCTGCTAGTGATGTGCGATGTGAAGAGTGTAGAGTCCATTGTGTGTGCTGCGAGAAACGCAAAATCCAATTGGCAACCATTGTTCAAAATCTTAACTGACAACTTCCCGGATGGGCGCTCTGAAGCTAGCCTCTTGAGAAAGTGATATAAAACGAAATTGTGTGCATGTAGCAACAAAAACAACAATACGAAAATACGAAAAATTGTAGACTGATACAAAAAAATAGTGAACTCGACGTTGAGGACGATTTCGAAATCAATTTTCAATGAAATACGCTGTGCGGCAACAACAATGTAGGCGACCAGTGCACTCATTGAAAATTGCTGATGAAAGCTGAAATATGTACACGAGCGCTGTGCACAAAAAAAAAAACAACTTAGTGTAACGGGCAACGAAATATACATAAATAAGGCGAATAGAAGAGTCCACCAGCGACGTCCAAAAAGCCGCCTGAACAACAGCTCACTCCTCTGCGTCCACCTACTGTGTACATAGCTTACAAGATTTGGCTGCTCAGCGAAATTATAGAAGGTGAGAAATTCAATTGAAGGAAAGGGAAAGTCATGGCGGAGCTCGTTTTTTGCGGACACTTGCTGATTTTGATAGGCGACGCTTTGGTGCGGTGGTGGAAAGTACAATGGAAATGTACAAAAAATACTTTTGCATAAGCACGTATATGTATGTGTATGTGTGTCGTGTATGTGCAATTTGAGTGTACAAACAGACGTTTGATGGTTGACGCTGGCGGCAGTTTCGCAAATGCAAATCGCATGCAAAGACATCGCACGTTAGCAACGCTAATAACAGCAGCAACAACAACAAGAAAACATATGAAAGCAACAACCACAGCAGGAGCACGATGAAGGCTTCGACACAATAAGCGCTGGAGGCCGCCCCTTCAGTATCAGTATCAAAACTCGAATTGTTTGTTGTTGTTTTGCCGTGAATTTATGTGGCATGTAAATAGTAGTTAGTGAGTACTTTTTGCGCCTACTCGTTGCAATCGCGTGTGCGCGCTGCAGTAGTAATTTGGGAAAAACTCAGTGATTTTGGTGCTTCGTTTTTGCCGATTTTAGTTAATTTTTTTTCTGCTGCGCTTAGTTACCATCATTGAGTAGTCAAAATCGTGTGCCCAAATTTTTGGGTGAATGTGTGTGTATATTTTCGGTAACTAATCTGCTTCCGCGGTGCAAAGTGCGGTGTGACATGGCGGCACAATTTTATTTTAGTTTTCTTTTTTTTTAATTTTTTTTTTCATTGCCATGACTTCAATTGTTGCGGCGTTGCGATGTTTTCAATATTTTCCCTACTGGCCGAGCCTTTGCCATGTAGTGAGTTGGGAAAATCTTAGTTTGACTTTGCGCTTAGGTGTGCCATTAGTGTGCACAGGCAAGGTGCGGCGGCGTTTACAGACGACATGCTCGAAAGATGCGGTAATACAATATGCGACGCCGGCAGGCCATCTAAGGAAAAGTGCAGCAGTCACGGTTTTTCAAACGAAAATTAAGCAAAAATTTATATCGAAAAAAAGTAAAAATAAAAACTACGCCATACACTGTAATAAAAAAATAAAAGCTGCACTGTTAAACTTTGTCTAGTGGTAAATTTATGTGCAGATATGTGTCAAAAGTGTGAAAGTGCAGCGTGGCGATATTTGTGCGCAAGTGAGAATAATTAGAAGCTGTTTCAATTAAGCGCTTTAATTTAGCGCTAATCAAATAAACACAGGGCAGCACTCGAAATGCGACAGCGAAAACCAAAACGTGTTAAAATAAATATGTTTATACATTTAAACTAAGCAACAAAAAATATTATTATCAGCAAACTAGCGGCTGTTTTCTAAATTTTTGCGAAATTGCGACGGTTTTTATATTATTAAATTACGTCGGTATACATACGGAACAACTTGTGTTTTGTTGTACATTTTTTCAATGTCAGGAAGCAAGCTCTTAAACACCATAATTTGTCTCAAGTGTATAAGTTTAACGCCATTTAATGTCTTGGGAAAAGCGTGCAATCGTGCGCGCTGCCGCTAACAGCGCGTTAGCAGAAAAAATTGATAATAATTGAACAACTTAAACCAATTAAAGCAAAAAATCAACATGCAATATTAGAGACTGGCAACTTTTATCGCATTACAAACTGATTTGCATGTACATACACATGTATGCATGTACGTATGTATGACTGTGGAAATTTTGTGTGTCTATGCGGCATTTTGTAGTGTATGTAGTGTTTGTGTGCACATGTGCGGCTTATTGTACAGCCCGTTATGGATATTTGCCCCAAATTCACGTTATGCCGTCGTTACGTGCACCAACAGCAAGCAGCAGCGTCAGCTTAGGCTTCGTTTATTTTTATTGCGCTATTTTTGGATATTTTATATGTACATATCTAGTTGTATTGCATTGAGTTGTTAAAGAATTGAACTGTGTAAATTTGTAAATTCCTGAAAATGTGCTAAATATGCGACTGTCAGCGTTTGTTTTGATTTTCGTTAAACCTTCCGCACATCGCCTCTACTTGACAGCACCGCTGTTGTTTATTTTAATAGGTTTTTGTTTTCTATTTTCGCTAACAGCCAGTTTGACGTGCGGGTGTCTATACGCCGCTCTCGCCACTGCCACCACAGCTGTAGTTGTGCAAGTCATTCAACGAGCGCATTTCGCAAATTTATTGTATTCGTAACTAAACACCTGACCCGTGCTGCTAGCTCGCCGCGCTGTCGCCGCTGTAAAACATTAACATTGCTTCTAATTGATTAAATAGTGAGCGAAATTGTTATAATTGAAATTTATTGTGTTGTTTGAATTGTGTAAGTGAAATGCAGCACGTTTGTTGTGTAGAAAATAAATCAAATTTGACATTGTGGCGATATAGTATGTATGAAAAAGCGACTCATATTTCTATGTACATAAGTATATACATGTTATATGTGTGTATGTTTGTGCGGGTAAGCAGTGTATATTCAATGTAACGAGTCTCATCTCGATTGTTCTACTACCCGCGCATTAGTTGCTGTAATTTTATTTCGAAAGTAAATACACACTTCACCACTAGTTACACTAAGCTTGGACAACGCTGCGCTGCCGCTTACACGCATACTCGTATGCACACGCATATAATTGTAGAACTGTCTACTGTGTGTGCGGTGTGCGTCTTTTGAGGTCAACGGCATCACACCAACGATGTCAACTCTTTCAACGAACGACCTAAAAAGCCATGCAAAGACCAACTACTATTATTCTCTGGGCCAGCACACACACACGCATACACATTAAGTTGTTGGTGGTAGTGCAAGTCGACAGATTATTTTTAGTGATTTCTATATCTATGCGCCTCTAGCTCCGCCGCTGTTTACAACTCCCCCACAAGCAACGAAACAATACGGCGAGTTGATGAGTTCGTTTTTGCTCTTGCTTGTGCGTTGATAGCAGCAGCAGCAGCAGCAGCAACAGCATTCGTATGCTCGCTATCACTATGCTCATGTGCGTTGATTTGGTTTGTGTATCTGCATGTGAGTGACAGCGCTTACATACTATATACATACATACCTGTATACGTAGTCGCACGCGGGTGAAACGTGTTGTAACGCAGGACGCTAACGTGTCGGTTATTCTAATAACCTTCGGGTGTAAACAAATTTAAAGAGCGGAATTTAGAAAGAAGAAAAGCTTTATGCTATGCAGCACATAGTTTGGCAATCAGCCGAAACATGAAAGGAATTTTGCTCACAGTTGTGTGAGTCTTGCAGTGCGCAGGTGCTTGGGGTCGGGTGTTTATACACTCATACATACATGCATACGTGTGTGTCACCACACTACTCCTTGATGGGCATAAAAGTAAAAATGTATATTATCTCACCTCTCCCACTGCGCTAAGCAACCGTGTCTCATCGCAGAGCAGACAAAAGCAATGACTAATCATGCAATATCTGAGGCTTTGACCAGTGTGGCGTGCATACTTTATATGTGCACATAAATATTTTTTTTTGTGTTTTTTCTCGTGGTGAAGCTGCTTGCCACCACGTCGCGCTGTCCACTTGTCCGTTTTCGTTTTTATCGCTGTTCTTTCGCCCCGTCTATCTCATAATCCGTTCATGCGTCAATTTGCATGTGCAGCGTCCAGGTACAATGGGGCATTGTAGGCGAAAGTGTCGTCACAGTTATGAATGAATACACATACAACAAGTCCAATATGCTATTTGCAAATGCCGTCGGTGTGGTGAAATACGCTATGCACGTAGAAACTTGTACGCATTGTTATCAGCAAAAATGCTGGCAGGCAAGCAAAAAGCGTTGCCGATAACTACGAAAATATGTTTTTATAAATATACTCGTACACACATAGTATATGCAGACAGCAGCTATCAACAGCGATAAGGAAATGCGTTTGCTATTAATGAAAACTCTGAATTAAATGTGATAATAATGTCTGTTCTTGTTGTTGTTTTGCTGTTTTCAAGCGTGTCTGCGGTGAAAATGCATTCTCTTGTGTAAATAGCAGAATTTACTAGAATTTAATTATAGTTTAGTTTTAATCAAGTCGAAAAATAATTAATGACACTTAAATCCTCAAATGGTGTTGACTGTTGGGACTTTGTTTGCATAAAATCCATAAAATCGAAAGTGTTTTACTATAATATAAATTAAAATGCAAAGCAAAATTTTGAAAATGAGTTTTGTGTGTTGAAAGCGCGAAAAATGCTAATATGAAAGTGACTGTTACTAATATTATAAGAAATTTGAATAAATATATAATGTGTAAATGTTAGATTTTAATATAAGAAGGAAAAATGTAGGAAGACACTTTAATTTCGGCCGTATAAAAACCCTAAAAGGGTGTACAGATATCTTTATCTTGAGTTTCTCGGTCAGTTTGTATTGCAGCTATATGTTATAGTAGTTCGATCTGAACAATTTGTTCCGAGATTGTAATGTTGACTTCGACCATAATCTGTATCGAATTTCGTGAGGATGCCTTGTCAAATAAACAAGTTTTTCATAGAAGAACTTGATTTTGATCGTTCGGTTTGTATGGTAGCTAAAGGCTATAGTGTTGCGATTAAAAAAAAATATATTCAGAGATTAAAGTGCTGCTTTCGGTAATATTGTGTGCGAAATTTTGTGAAGGTACCTCGACAAATAGTGAAGTTTTTCGTAGAACAACTTAATTTTTATCGTTTGATTTATATGGCAGCTATACGTTATAGTGTTCCGATCTAAAAGAAATGTTCGAAGATTATAGCGTTACGTTTTATAATATACTGTGCCAAATTTTGTGAAGATATCTCGTAAAATAAACAAGTTTTTCATACAAGGACTGGATTTTCATTGGTCAGTTTGTACGGCAGCTATAAGCTATAGTGGTTCAATTTTGGCGATTCCGACAAAGGTGGAGTTTTTTGAAGAGTAAACGTCGTGTGCAAAGTTTCACATCAACATCTCGAAAATTGAGCGACTTCAACGTGTATATACCGACGGACCGACAAACGGACATGGTTAAATCGATCTAGCTTATTATACTAGTGATTTACATACGTACATATGTATATACTTTGTAGGGTGTCTGACGTTTCCTTCTGGCTGTTACAAATTTCGTAGAAAACTTAATATACCCTGTACAGCTCATAAATATGAGTGATAATGATATTTGAAACATGTTACGAGCATGTTAGCGAAGCGCACTGTGTGTTTTAATAACTACAATTGACAACTAAAAGGCAATGCGTATACTTTAATGCTAAGTAATTGATAAATATGTATGAAAAAAAAAATTATATCCAAAACCCCGCTTTTATGCGTATCAAGCCCTTGTCTCTAGGGTAGCAGATAATTTCCTTATCTCTCCAACTACATTACCCACTTTATTAGTTGGCATTCAAGCATTCGAAAATGCGATAATAATTCAATAATCTATACACAACTGCTACCTCTACTGACGACAATACAATTTTTTGTCTATCAACGACTTCGAAGCCAGAACAAATTTGTGGAGCAAACCTTTCAAACGCAAAACCTACAACACAGTGCGGAACGCACAGCATCTCCAGCCATAAAAACTACCTGATTTGTCGCCAACGCCACTTAATCGAGCTGACTGACCGCTTACCTGTCACATGCGCGCATTCCTCGGTTTTTATTTCCACGCAGCCAATTCAATTTTTCGATTCTTATAGCTGCGGCCTGTTGGTCCCAAGAGATCGCATCGCACGATTGTTTATTTATCTTTTTTTACACTCATTTTTTCCTTTCATTATTTATTGTACGTGTGTGCGCACAATTACAATGCATTACCTGCGTACATGCAGACATACATATGTACATACTATATGTACATAACTCTTCGTTTGAAGCACTCATTAATAACAGATTTTTCCCCTATCTTTTAATGCTTGCAGATTGTAACAACAACAAGTGGCACCAATGTTCCAGCGCAGCATCTCCAACAACACACAAGCCGAGCGCATAAGTGAAGTGAAATAAGTAAATAAAAGGCAATATTAAAATGAGCAAAAAATCATAAAACTATATACATAAATGTGTACTTATGTAAGTGAACTTAAAAGGCACACACACAGCTACAACTAAATGTATCAGTTATAAAATATCTGGAAAGCAAAAGTGTGCGCGCGTGTGTTGGTGTGTAGCAAAATTGAGTTTTATTAAATTTATTTGCTGCTGCTATCGCGACGCTTTCAACATTGTTGCTAACAATTGCGAGCGTCGTTATCGTCGTGGCGCACAAGTAGCAATACAACAAATATATGTATGTATATGTGAAGTAAAAAAGCAAATCGAAAAAATATCTCGAAATTAACATAAAAAAATACGCGGGACTGTAAATAAGCAGAAGTGAGTGAGTGCATAATCAGGAAAATACAAACACACATACAAACACATGAAAGACAATAACAAAGTGCAAAAAGTGTCCATTAAAAAAATAAATACTGCTTGTTAGTGTTGTGCGTGTGCATGTGTATTTGTGCGGTGTTTTCAACAATTCAACAAGTACTGCAGAAATTACAATAAAGTGAAATACTAAGTGCAGTTAGCAAGTAGAAGATCGGCTGAAACAGAAATGAACAGCGTTGACGGCGCACCCAATGCCACGACTTTAGCTGAGGGTGCCCCAACGAGCGCGACGGCAACGCCAAGCGTAACCACAAAAACAAAAAATACAAGCACAAAAACTACAACGCCAACAACAACAACAGCAACAACAACTGCTGCTGCTACAACTACTGTGCGCGTTAAAACAACAGATTCGTCGACAACAACGGCAACGTCAAACGTAATAAAGCCAACGGCCGCTGATGCCACCGATGAATTCCACGAAAGCGACAAAAATGTACGCCGCATTGTTGTCGATGAGCAGCAGCAACCAGAACAAAAACAAATACAGCGTAATGAAGCGCCAATAAAGCAAATAATAATAACAAAAAGCATAAGAGCAACAACAACAGCAACAACGACGAACGGCGTAGCAGTAACTGCAACAACTACAATGGGCAATACTAATAAAACCAACATTGACACAACAGACAAGACTACAGACGCAGAAACAACAACAACAACAAAAATAACAGCGTCAGCAACAACAATTGAGACAACAAAAAGCATTCAAGATGCGGAGAATAACGACGTTCCAATGACAGATATGGCAACCGCAGAGGGCAATCGCGACGGCGATGGTGTGGATGACGGCGGTGGCGGCGGTGGCGACGACGACGGCGACGACGGTGGGAATGCCACTGCCACCAACAGCACTACTAGAACAACGACCACACTGTCCACCGCAACCGCCGTCATTGATAACATAACGACGCTGGCTAAGCCACAGCCATTATTGACGGCGGAAGGCGATAATTGCGAACTCAATGAGTTGGAATTGTGTCGCTGTTGTGGCAAGCCCAATGTCACGCTCTATGATCTCTTCCCCAACATGCCAGCCGACAATGCAAATACATTACTGGAGGGCGATACAAATGTAGACGCCATTGCAGCAAATATTGAGACAACAGTTGATGTGAATCAAGCGACAGCGTGCGATATTGCCGCGAATGTTGCCAAAAATGGAGCACAAATGAATAATAATAAGCCGGTCGTTGACACAACCAGTGTTGCAACGAAGACCGATGACAATGCAGAGACAAATACACCGAAGCGTTGTTATCGCACTATTGCCGCATCTATTGCTGCGGCAGCCGCCGGCAGCAGCACAACGACTGGTTCGTGCAGTGCCGGCGCTCCCACCTGCCAAAAAACCAATGACCCAGTTGTTGGCACCGCCATCAACAGTGATGTTGTTGCTGCTGATCGCGGCGCTGAGGTCGCGCCATCGATGCCAACAACAAGTGCTGCGCGTGTGAAACAATCTGCAACAGTTGCCGCGCCGGCAAACGTGAAAAATGCGGACGATGCGACCAACAATGCAGAGGCACAGAACGCCAATGCCCAGGGACAAAGCAGCGACAACATGGAGAATATTTTGCAAGAGATGCAAATTTGGCGACTACGGGTGAGTCTCGTTACAATACTTTTTGATACTTACTTTTGCGCCGATCGTAGACAAGGTCCATGCTGTGACTTTCCCAAAGTATTATTTACATCCCTGCGCTGCAGTTTTGGTGTAAAAACAAATGCACAGAATGTTCGTACTTGCAATGTTTGCACTTTTTTACACGGTCTGCAACGAACTCTTACATAATCTTGTAATTTATTTCTTTTACTAATTTGTTTGCCTATGCAATGTGTGGTTTGTGTGATTGCAGCTTTGTTATTATTTATTTGTGTCGAGCGCCTTGGGATTTTGGCAATAACTCATCGGCAAATATGATTTGTTGTATGTTATTTTTTCTTGTTTTTTAAGCTTACAACATGAAAGGAAAATTTGTGTCTGCCTTGGCAAAAATAGTTGAAATAATACTGGTATGGCCAGTGATCGTCTAGTGAACTGTCGCTTTGTTTTCTCAACAAGTTAGTTTTGTATGAGGTTATGTTATTTGAGGTTAGGCTGAATTTTATTCATTCTTCATACTATAAACCAAAGATTACACCTGTAATACTTTTCCATATATTCAATGACCTCAGAAATGATTGGATTTGAAAACCTAGCGGCGCTTCAATCTGGCTTGAAGTTTAACTACTTGACCTCCTTCGAGAAATATTTAACCTCTCAAGTGATAAAAGTAATCCAGGATGGAAAATGAAGGTATGAAACCTTTTTTTCAAGAGTGGTTTAAAAGAACCACTTAAAATGAAAATTCTCGACCTAAAAGTTATCGAACCCAACTGAGTAGGATTGCCGAAATAGCAATTCCGGGTCAGTTGTGGTAATGTAATCATTCGTACTCTTTTGAAGACTATATTCTAAGTTTAGTAGAATTCGGGACCGCAGGCGTCGTGTTTTCTCCTCGTTACTGGAAAGGAGAGAAAGGAAAGGAAAAGGCTATCGCCCCGATTTTTCGCGCTTCTTCGCTGCAAGGAATTTTACACTCGCACCAACTAAATCCACAACGGATGAAGTATAGACTGGATCTCTCACAGTCAATGGCATTACAATTTCGACTGTCAACAGCCCAAAGATTTTAGCTGTTATATACGACAGCCTGTGCGCTTTAACTCCTCATACGACCGTGATAACTGCCAAAAAACAAGGCCGCAACAAAATTTTTAAGTCGCTAGACAAAGAAACATTGTTGGCCGGCCGGTCATAAACCACACTGCACCGTTATGGTCGCCTGGATGTAATGAAACGCAGACGAAGAGGCTTCAAACGTGTCAAAACACAGTAATCCGGACGATTACAGCATGCCTCTTGATTGAACATTTACACAGTAAGACCCGTTTGCTTTCGTTCAATGAACATAACGATCTCCTCTACAGGCAATTTTGCTGAGATGTTTTCGCAGAAACCTACTTATCCAAAATCGATCCCGATATACCAAATACATATACATATATCCGGCGTACAATGAGTCGCCGCATCACATTAACCAATGCTTTCCATGCCCAGCGAGACCTACTGATCTACAAACCCTTTCCCTACGGTCCGACCCTGTCGAAACAGCACTGTTTATGGGCCTACCATTATATGACTTCGATGACAATTAACCTAACCCTTATCAACTGAGTAGGTAGGTCTTTCGGTTTTCCCTCGCTTCCGACAAAGCAAGCAGTCATTTTGGCATCAAAAAATGTCGTTCCCAGTCCGTCGGGTCTACGTAACCGGAACGCACACGAATTCTTATCCGGCCAAAGACCGTCAATCCGACAGAAAATGGAAAGTCTCTATGTGACTCCTTTAGAGAATGTCACATTGCTGTGCAATTGATCTGATTCTAACAGTAAAGTGAACAGCAATGTATAAATTCCAGGTTATTTTCGGATTCTATACATTTTTCTCCTAATTAGCGCATTACCTCTCCAGCTCTTAAATTTTTTGTGCATTTTGCCTCTAACATTATCTAGCTGATCTATACAAATTAATCAAATGCACTAATATAAACCGTAACATCTATGACTTAACCACCAATTAGTGGTTTTCGCTTTGTTGGAACTTATCCTCAAACCAATCATCATTAGACCTATTATTCAATCAATATTAAGCTTTTGATAAGAATCTTTTGTTTACAAGCATGTCGGACGCGTAAATAATTTTCGATATACCATACATACAAACCAAATGCAATATATGTACATATGTACATACATAGGCAATCGTTGTAATTCGCCTCAATTAATATGTATAAGTAGGCGATGCCCTTTTGTAGGTGTTACAATCGTTTATCAGCCGCAAAGCTACATACATACACACATACAAATGTTTGTAATTTATTGACTTGGCTGCAATTAGTCTTCCTAATGATTGGTGCCAGCCACCCCTGTTGGGAGTTCAAATCACATAACCTCAAATCAGCGACGGGGGTTATCTTCACCGCTACGCAATGCCACTTCTTTGTTTGCTTAACAAATGATGGACAGTCATGACTTAACCTTTTTTCTTCGACGTTCACGTACGCACTCATCATATAAGGTGTCGATATATACATATGTATTACTCGGAAATATTTGATTTTAACGACGCACAGCTGTTTGGATTTTTTGGTCATCAATTCACCGTATGCGCTGAGTAATGTGCATGCGCGCATACGTAATGCCACCCACAATGTTTGTATGCCCAAAAAATCCACAAAATTGTAGTGAAAATAAAAAATCGACGGCTGTCAATTTGTAATCGCTGGCCATTTTTCATTTTTTTCGAACATTCGATTTTAAAGTATTGTCGTAATTGTTCGATTTTTCTCACGCGCTCACAGCGCACTCAGTCAGTTGGTCAATTCACATACTTGTAGCTTGGTGCTGTCTTTTCTTACCACAATTTTTTATAGTTCTATTTGCTGCTATTCCATTAAAGATCGTGTTTGCGCGCGTATCGTACACGCTTGTGAACATGACTCCATTAAGTTGTAGAGTTTTTTTTCGAGCCAAATGCGTTCGATTGGGATTTCGAATGTATATCATGTTTATTTTTATGTTTTTTATACATATTGCTTTAATTTCTAATATTTTTATTTTATATATTTTAATAAAAAGTGAGAGTTGAGTCGATTTAGCCTTCCGCCCGTCTGTCGGTTCATATGTACGTTAACTAATCACTCAGTTTTTGAGATATCGACTTGAAATTTTGCACACATTATTTTCTCTCCAAGAAGCTACTCATATGTCAGAATTGCCGATATCGGACCACTATAGCACGTAGCTGCCATACAAACTGAACAATCGGTATTAAATGCTTGTATAGAAAATTTTATCATTTGACGAGTTATCTTCACGAAATTTGGCATGGGGGCTTGTCTTTAGCAAAGATACAATCTCCGTAGAAATTATTCAGATCGGAACGCTATAGCATATAGCTGCCATACAAATTGAACAATCGGTATCAAGCGCTTGTATAGAAAACTTGTTCATTTTATGAGATATCTTCATCAAATTTGGCATCGGGTTTTGTCTATAGCAGCGCTGCCAGCTCCATAGAAACTACTCAGATCGGTTCACTATAGCATATAGCTGTCATACAAAGGGAACGTTCAAAATCAAGTGCTGGAATGAAAAATTTTTTTTGTGAAGATTATTAAAGCTTCAGTTAAAGTTGTTTCTTGTTTTGTTGTAAATTTATTCTATTTTATTTATTTTATGATGTTTTTTTTTTAATTTCTACAAAATATACTCAATTCTATTGTTACCTACATCGTCACAGTTACCTTCAACTTCATGTATTTCTAAACTAAAAATCAAATTATTTCATTGCTTGCACGCAACACATTTTATAATTTCACCTTTGCCTCACTTCGCTTCGCCACAATTATTTCAGGCAACTTTTTGCCTCTTGCGGCCACATACGGGTTCCCTACGCAAATATTTGCTAATCCTTAACTTGAAAAACGTGCCGACATTGCCAGACTGCTAATTGGTCGCACAATTTTGTTGCTACTTTTTATTGTTGTTGTTGTTGTTGTCGCTGCTTTGATTTTATGACTGCGCTTAAATGGCCACTAAACATATATTTGATTTGCCATAGTTTAATGACGGCCTAAGCGCTGAGTCGCTGAATGGCTGAAAGGCTGCGTATAAATGCTTAATAAATACCCATAAAAAGGTATTCGGTATTTTTGTATATCTCTATATAGATTAGTGACTTATAATATAGTAAGATTTATGCTTTTATTGCGATAATGGCAGTTGGTGCGTTGCTTCGTTACACCTTTCCTTCCTCGTTCGTTCGGCCACATGTATCTTTATTGGTGTCTGTGTATATGTGCTGTTTGTTGTTGTCACTTAGTTTGTTTATTTGTTGTTGGCAAATGAATCACGTGTGCTCGATTTTTATTGCTTTCGAGCGGCAATAAAAATGATAAGAGCGCCATTGCAACAACAGCAACATTGCATTTAAATACAGACATACCTACTTGGAGTTCAATAGCAACCGAGATACATATGTAAGCAAAAATACTTATTTATATCGTATGCCTTCACAACAAAGTAACACATTGAAGCAACAACAACAACAACAACAATATAGTTTAATTGAGTAACCACTTCCTCCGCGTATGTAGATATTGGCACAAATACATATTTACAGACATAGAGTGTAATGCTCCACTTACCAGTGTTATTGAAGCTACCCTGTAGAAAAAGGAAGTCAACAAATGCCACAAAATAGAACAATTATTAACAAATAGACAGCTAAACAGAGAGTGGGAACGATTTTTTTTAGTTTTATCTGCCGTGAGAAGCATGTGTGAAGTTGTAGTTGCGTTGTTTCTCACAAAATTTCGAAAATGGTTTATTTCTGCTCCGTCTGTCTCTACAGCCGTAGCTGAAATACCTGATGGAGTCTATATTAAATAAATATTAAATAAATGTGACCGAAATTTTTAAAACCTTGAACAACTTAAACTGTCTGCAAACAACGCTCTTAATTGAGACGATTAAGCTTTCAACTGAGTCGATTAAGCTTTCAACTATTCACAATCCATAATCCTTCTCATTTTTATTTCAAGAAATGTCGATTAATTGTGTTTAGTTGTTATAAGCAACTTATAGCGCTGTAAGACCGTCTTTTAATTAAGACAATTAACAAATTTAGTTAAACAAATTAAGACTCTTAAACAAAATTAAATTAAAAATGCATTGATAATTGCGTAACTAGTCTGCCGTTTAGTTAATTGAATTCAATTAAGTTTTAATTGAGTCAATTTAATTTGTTAATGTCTTTGTTTATTAACATATA
Source organism: Bactrocera tryoni (assembly GCF_016617805.1). Lineage (NCBI taxonomy): Eukaryota > Metazoa > Arthropoda > Insecta > Diptera > Tephritidae > Bactrocera > Bactrocera tryoni. The sequence continues at coordinate 14,452,688 of NC_052499.1, forward strand.
CATAGTTAAAGCAATCGCAATTAAAATAAAGTAGAATTAATTGTGTTCAAATAATCTTAATTTAGTGTAATTAACTTATTGATGTCTTAATTTATTAAACTCTAATTAATAGATTTACAGTTATTATATTGTTTTTTAATTTAATTTGCTTTTTCAATTAATATCTTAATTGAGTTCAACTAATTATTACAACTCTAAGTAGCGTTATAGAATTATATAATAATAATTATTAATATTTTGTTTAATTAATTGAGTTCAATTAATATATTAATTGAGTTCATTTAATTACTATAACTATAATTAGCGGTAGGAATGATTTAATAATTGAGTATTTAATATTTTGTATAGTTAATTGAATTCAATTAATATCTTAATTGAGTTCATTTAATTACTAAAACTATAATTAGTGGTAGAAATGAATTAATAATTGAGTATTTAGTGTTTTGCATAGTTAATTGAGTTCAATTTATATCTTAATTGAGTTCAATTAATATTTCAACTGACTTATAAATTTGTAATTGATTCAGTTACAATAAACTGTAAACCTAAGTCAAGTGTAATAAATAGGATTTTTTTTAACGATTACTTTTAATACTTTTTGACAATCATTTTTGATTTCAAATCCTTTCAGACCCCTCTCTCTCGATGGAGGTAGATTAACCTTTAAAATTCATTAAAAGCGTTGCTTTAACGTTTGTTTGCACAAACCTTCAGCGCAATAATAATTTGATTCACAGCGTCGATCTTTGGCGTGCTTGCATACAAAGCAGTAGACAATGCATTTTGGACACGCCGACTTGATGTCTATAAGTCATAAGCTCGTTTACCGCCACATGTCAAGTGTGCGTGCAACTTGTGTTCCCCTGCGTCTGCCGCATTATTTGACTTCTTACCGCCGCGCTGCAACAGTTTCATGACGCGCATGCGCGTTCGCCTTTGATAAGCGCAGAAACCGCATATCCATATCCATTTGCTGCCCAATTCCTGGTATTGTTTTAAACTTCAAAATTTTCACTCCTCAATTTTGTCTACTAATTTCAGCCAAATGCTGTTGTTATAGCGGCTATTGCTGTTATGTTGTTGTTGTTGTTGCTGTTGCCTTGTTTGTAATTTCATTTAACGTTGTTCGCCAACACTTTGGTGATTGCTTTCGGCTTTTCGGCATCTTTTTTCTACGGCCGCCGCTGTCGGTCTCTGTTGCTGCTTTCTGGTTGTTGTTGTTGTTGTTTTTTGCGTTCGTTCATTCTTTTTCACATTTTTATTTGCCTTATTGGTTTTTCCCTGCGGGAGTAAGGTGTGAAATTTTACTGTGGCTTAACGAATGAAATAAATTTGTTAATTTAATATTTGGGTACCGAGAAAAGGGTACCCGAAGAACTAAACTACCTCTTGCTGCTTCCTTATACTTATTTATACACCACCTATCTACCTATGTAGTTATTATGTGCTCGTTTTTGGCCTCTTTGCGCTCACTTAGGCCACATTTGCTGGCCTCTGTCTGCCTTGGCTGGTGTTGTCTGCAGCGCACTGTCGGCTGTTCAGTTGTACTGCGCAGACGCGCACTCTGTTCTTTAATTTAATTCCGCTCTTGCTCCGCCGCTTCACTGCCGCCAGCTCTCCACTCGCCACTCGTCCGTCGACGACCGTCGCGTCGGTGCAACAGCAGCGTTGACCATATGAAAGATCGACGTTTGCCGACATTGCCATCGGCACTCTTGTCGGCACTAGTCTTCTTTCTGCTAACGTTGCGGCAACTATCTTTTTTACTTGCCGCGCCTACTGCGCCTCCTCATCGCCGCTATTTGAAAACGTGCTGTAGATTGACTGACTAAGTAGGAGTCATTATTATAGTGGTTGTTGTGGCTGCTTCATTTAACTTATATTACGCTGTTGTTGTTGTTGCTGCTGTTGCTGCTATTATTGTTGTCAATGAGGCTGGCAGGCAATCTGTTTGGTCGGCCAGCGTGCCGCGCACCGCACCATGTTGTCCTTATTATTGCTAGTGTGCTTGTTGTTGTCGTTGTTGGTAATGTTGTTGCCTTGCTTAAAGGCTGTTACCACACGCACCGAGCATACCAACTGCTGCAGCTTTTATTGTTGTTGTTGTTGTTGTTGCTTTTTACCTTTTTAACTGCTTGGCTGATAGATTGCCTTGCGGTTTGTTGTTGTTGTTTGTTGCCGTTGCTGTTGTTGCGCTTGTTTAACTTCGCGCTTGTTTGGTTGTTTAGTTTAGTTCAAGCAGCCTGTCAGTAAGTGCTCTTGTTGCACAAACACACACACACATGCGTGCGCTTGCGCGCCGTTACATAAGCACACACAATTAAGCTTGCGTTAATGTTATTGTTGTTGGCGCGCTGATTTATTCGCGTTGCTCGCGTGTTGTTGGTTTTTCGCCTTTCATATGCACACCATAGCGCCCAAGCACTCCAGCCACAGCGCTTTGTATGATGAAGCAGCTCAACCACAACAACAACAACAACCGCTCATATCGCGCAGAAAAAATGCTCGTTTATTTAACGTAAATTCATAACTGCTCATACGGTTACTTATGCGTGGCGAATGCGAATACGCGACGACTGCGCAACCGCGCGCAACAACAGCAAAGCAACACGAGCAACAACAACACGCTTGGAAATTGACTTTTTAAAGCCACAATCACACGTGCGTGTGCTCGGGCATAGCAGCATCTTAAGACAACAACACCTCAGCACCTTCTTCCTTGCGCGCCGTGTCGAGTTGAGCGAATTCGCCGGCGGTTTATCGGTTAACTTCGCTTATAATTTACTGTTGCTTTTGTTGATCGCATTGTTTGTGCCTTAATGTGCATTTCTACGTGCTTTGCTTGCGGTTGCTGTTGTTGTTGTTCTCGGTTTTTTGCGCTCGTGGTTGGCCGTGTAGCTGGTCATCCTTCTGCGTGCATTTGTTTCGTGCGCGGCCCGCTGCCTTCGCCCCCTCCCCTTGCTCGGCCACGTCACGTTGTTATTTATTCACTTTTTTATTGCGGCTGCGCGTCAATTTTATTTCGCCACGCATGATTGCCAACATATTTGTTGTCTGTTTATTTTGATTTTCTACACGCTTTGTTGCTGTTATTATTCTTTACTTTCGCATTGGTGATTGCATGCGGTGTTTTTTGTTTTGTTTTTGTTTTTGAGCGCATCAATTTCATCAATATTTATTATATTTTATTATTTAGCAGCAATTTAGACTTTGTGTGGAAGACTGAAGTGTGGGGTATGAAGAGGTATTGCTTGTTTTGTAATTTGATTTTTTTTATTTTCGGATTTGTTTCTTTTTTAACATTTTGATATTTATTGATATTTTAAATTTGTGTTTTAACAATGTTTTGGATTTTGTTTTTTTAAATTTGGAACACTTTTTTATTTTAATTAATTCGCCTTTTATTTTCAAGTTTTTTAACATTTTTTAAAATGTTTAAAATTTTATTTTATTTTTAAAATTTAACAATATTTAAAATATTTTTATTTTGTATTTTTTTATTATGTTTCTTAACAATATTTTGTCTATTTTTAACTTATATTTTTTAGATACTTTTTAATTTTTTTTTTTAAATATTTGATTGTTTGTTTTGCTTTTTGTATTGATTTTTTAGTGTTTATTGTGTTTTTTAAATTTGTGTTGATTAATTTTTTTAATATTTAATTTTTTCTAAATTTAAAAATTTGTTTTTTTGAAAATTGTAGATGTTTTAACTAATTATTTTGAACTTTGATTATATTTTATTTATGTTTTTTTTTGAGCTTTTAGTGTTTTTATTGCCATTTTTGATTTTTTTTAATATTATGTCATATTTTTTTAATATTTTTCTTAACAATATTTTGTCTATTTTTTACTTATATTTTTGGATTTTTTTTAATTTTTTTAAATTTTTTTTAAATATTTGAATGTTTGTTTTGCTTTTTGTATTGATTTTTTTGTGTTTTTTAAATTTGTGTTAATTAATTTTTTTAATATTTAATTTTTTTCTCATTTTTTAATTTTTTTGATAATTTCAAATGTTTTAACTAATTATTTTGAGTTTTTGTTATATTTTATTCATTTTTTTTTAACTTTTAGCGTTTTTATTGCCATTTGTGACTTTTTTTAATAGTATTTTAAATTTTTTTTAATATATTTCATAACAATATTTTGTATTTTTTTACTTTCATATTAATTATTTTAATTTTTTGTTTTTTGAATTTGCGAAACCTTATTTTTTAAATCTCTTTTTTAATATTATTTTTTTTTTAATTCAAGTTTTTTTTTATAATTTTAAATGTTTTATTATTATTTAGAATATTCGTTCTATTTTATTTGAAATTTTTTGTGTTTATCGTGATTTTGAATTTGTGATAACTAATAATAACTATTTTTTAATATCTAAAATTTTTTAATATTTTTTATTTTAATTTTTAATATTTTTTTATTTTTTAATATTTATTTTTTTAATTTTTTTAAATAATTTTATAATTTTAAGTGTTTTCAATTAATTATTTGGAACTTTCGTTATGTTAATTGTTTTAAATTTTTATTGTGTTTTTTAATTGGGAATTTATTTACATTCTTTTAATATTTATAATTCGTTTTTCAACTGAAATTCGAATAAAAATTTGTAACGACAAATTATCATATTTTTTAAAATTAAGTTTTTTATTTCGACTTTGTATTAAATTTTTTCGAATTGATTTCTTAATTAAATTCTGTTTTTTTTTAATAGTTTTTATATTCAAATTGCAATTGAATTAAAATAATTGACTGATTCAGTTTAGAATAATTTTGTGTATTTAATTGGTTTTTTTTTCAAACTAATATTTTTATTTAATTTTTAGTTTTTTAAATTTTTTTCAATACTTTTGTTTGAATTAGGAGAAATTTTTCATATTTTTTAATTTTTCGATACTTTTTATTTATTTTTCATTTTTGAAAATGTTTTTCAATATTTTCTGAAATATGTTATACATAGTTTGTATATACTACATATGTACATACATACATATGTATGTACAAATATCGTTTATTTTTTAATTTTTTTAATGGCATTGTTGTTTTTTAAACTTTTTACTGTCATTTTAGTCAATATTTTTATTCCTTTTTTTATATATCTTCAATTTAAATTTTTACAATTTTATATATTTTTTAATTTTTATTTTTTTGTTTATTTTTGAATATTTCAACATTTTTGGAATGTTTTTTTAATAAAGTGTTTTGATTGTTTTATTATGTATTTATATTCTGATATATTTTATTTAGTTTTTTTTTATATATATTATTTAAATATTTTTATGCAGTTTTTAAAGCTTTTTGCGATTTGATCTATTGGTTTTTGGTCTTTGAATTTTTTATATATTTATTTGTTTTATTATTGAATTTTTCAATATTTTTTAATATATGTTAATGTATAAATTTTTGTATTTATTTTTTTTAATCTATTATTTTTATTTGATTTTTTATCTTTTTATTTGTATTGTATGTATTTAAAATTTTTAAAAATTTATCCAAAAAAAATTTATTTTTAAAAATTTTGAAATTTGGAAATTATTTTTTTGGGTTTATATTTTTTTATACTGATTTTTTTATTTTTCAATTTTTTTATAATTGATACACTTTTATGTTTAATTCTTTTATTTTTATTTTATTTTTTATATTACTTGTGTACTTATATTTTCTGCATTATTTCTAATACTTTTTTAGATTTTTAATAATTTTTTTAATGTATGATCTATAGTTTTTTATTTTTGTTTGTATGTTTATATTTTTTCATACTTATTTTCTAATTTTCAATATACATATGTGACCTGGTCTACGAAAAGGGAGCTGACGTGCGAAAACTAGTTTTCTGGGAAACACCGTTATCTCGTTATCTCATTAATTTTAACACCTAGACCAGGTCACATATGTATTTTGATATATTTAAATATTTTTTATGATATTTGCTTCTTTATTACTTGTATACATACTTATATAACTGTTAATACAAATAATCTTACTTTTTTATATTACTTTTTGACATTTTTATTGTTTTTTTTTGTTTTGTTTATATTTGTCCATCGAGTTTTTTTCCACTTAAACGTTTTTAATTCAACGCGATTGCTCCCTCAATTGGCGTTGTTTGGCAGTCAATTATGTACAACAACACAAACACACATATCTGCGCTCATATTTCTGTGCGCTTTACTTAATTTTATTTACTTTAAATTATTTATTTTTGTTTTGTTTTTTATCAACCATTTTTTCCGACCGCCTTGTCTGGCGTATTATATTACGCTTTTGACACACATGTATGTACATACATACGTACATACATACATATGTATATACACTTGCAGAGCATGCGTATGCTTGTATGTCCGCTTGCACGCCTTGTGCTCATCTCCGATGCAGCAGCGCTTTGATTTCTTTTCGGTATCAATGTATTTAAAAACAAATTGAAATTGCATGATCTGATCTCTCGACAGCGGCTGCTTGTTTTTGTTGTTTTTTTTTTTTCGCTGTTGCTGCTGTTGTATCTGCCGCTGTTCGTGTTGTTATTGCGTCTTTAATTCACGCTGAGCTGCAGAAAAAAAAAATCAGCTGAATTCCGCGCCGCCCGCGCACCCTCGTCAGCAGCGTGCGCGTTTAATTTTTGATTCTCTTTTGTTAGCGGCACGAATTCGCACAGTGTGGTGTCTGCAGCAAATCACCGCCGCCTATCATTGTCGTCGTAATGAAGGTACTTATGTAGTTGAAATTTGATTTGTAAGAAATTAGTTTTTCCGTTTATTTTTTCTTTTTTTAATTTTTTTTAGGGGGAGCGATTTCATTTTTTATTTCTCTCTCTTCCTTTTTTCCTGATTCGCAAAAAGCATTGTTACCGCTTTGTTGACTTTCTTCTAATAAATTGAGGTAATTTGTTTTGCTCCGTAGGCTGTCTCGTCTAATGATTACTTATGCATTACGTGTTAGCTCCATGCACCCCATTTTTTATTTATTTTTATTGCATTTCTTTTTTCTTCTTTTGCTTTGTTGTTATTACATGACCACGTGTCGCACCCTTTTAGCTAAATTCAATTCCTTCTCTTGACCATTTCGGCCGCGCTTACGCATATGTGTGGACGCACGTTCTCCCTATGATATTGCTCGTACGCGCCCACATCCATTTGCCCGACTAGTTTGCTTTTACTGCGCGTTTTTGTTTTTTTTTTTTGTTTTGTTTTGTTGCATTTTTTACAACTTTATTTGTGTACTCTAAACAAATTGATTTTCCTAAGTACAAACGGATTTCAAAAGCTACTTTAGTTAAACAGTTACCGTTGAGCTTTTATCACGTGCCGCTCTCTAGTTTACGTGTGAGTAGTGTGAGCTGTGGAGTGTGTGCCCTTTGGCGCAGCAATCCATTAACTTTGATGTAAAGCGATACTTTGGCTATTCTACGCATTAAAATTCAATAAACTTAAACAATAAGAAGTGACTTCAAAAAAGACTTGATATGTAAAAAGTCTGATTGGAGTGCATAAATTATTTACGCATGTAATCCCGAAATGGAAAAATCTCATAGTTGTAATTTTTAACTGTAAAATAAAGTAGCAAATGCTGTTTCATAGTCAGAGAACTTAATAAATATGTTTATCCGAATAAAAGCTTTAATATCAATAAAAGCTTTAAATCTCAAAAGCGCTACCAATGAAAGCTCCTGACTCAGAAAATTTTTTGAAATTGAAATCCTCTATCTAGCGTCAATGAAAGCTCTACAATCATCATATCATCGCATAAAGCTCATCATATTCTATATATGTAAATGAAAACTTTAGATCATAAAATCATATATAGCTCATCATATTCTATATCAATAAATACTCCAAAATCATAAAATCACATAAACTTCATCATAATCTTTATTAATGAAAGCTCTGAACTCGTAAAATCACATAAAGCTCATCATAATCTGTATCAATGAATACTGTAAAATCATAAAATTATATAAAGCTTATCATATTCTATACAAATGAAAGCTTTAAAATCATAAAATCATATAAAGGTCATCGTAGTCTATATCAATGAAAGCTCTAAATTATAAAATCACACAAAGCTTGTCATAAGCTATACCTATGAAAGCTCTAAAATCATAAAATCACATAAAGCTCGTCATAATCTATAACCGTGCTTTTGCTGTTTGCTTTTTTAAAAGCTTTTTTTTCAAATCAAGAAAAAAAGCTCAAAGTTGTGCCACTTGGTGCTTAAATTGGAATATTTTATAATTTAATGTCAGACTGAGATCAATGCCATTTCTATTATAAAATCGGTAAATCGGTAATCTGAACTTTTTACAAAAAGTTTCCCAAAAAGCTCAGAAGCAAGCGTATTGAAATAATAATTAATAATGTGGTGAACAGGTGATTGGATAGACTATTCAATCCCAGCACACTTTCCTGATTATTAAGAAAATATGTAGTTGTTGTACTTATAGGCAGGGCTCTAATGAAAAGCTTAAAGCTTCACAGTATATTTGCTTGCGAAAACTCTCTACTAACTGTTCTTAAATTGACAAAAACTGTGAAATTAATGCGTTTATAGATAATTTGTGAATAAATAGTTTGGCTGACAGCACAGGGTTGCATTTTTGAACCCAACCACTATGCAGCGCGGTTTAAGCGGCTCCTAGACGACGAAGCGCGCTTACTACGCTAGTCACAACACAACCAACACTAGTCTACCCTTTCATTTTGCTCCTTAAATATCCGTTACATACTCGCCAAGAATTTTCGCTCGAAAATTCCTACCGAAATTTCGTCTTTTCAGTATGCAATTTGCCGCTAGCGATTCACAGCATCCACAGCCCCACCGTGCATAGCCAAACGAGGTGGACCAACAACCACACTCAACGCATCAACACATCACATTCGCCTCATTGTCTCGTTTATATCAACATTTGTTCCGTCTAACAACCGGCAACCACGCAGCGCGCTCGCCAAGCCACGAACGGCTACGCTTTGTTATTACAGCCTTACAGCGCGCGGAACGCGGCGCAAAAAACACCTCATTTACCACCACACTTTAGCAAATATTACGTGCTCACAAGCGGTTGTGGCGCGTTTACACGCCGAGAACCCGCAAGCTGTTGCGCGCAACCAGGGTGCCACAACCGCCGTGCCTGTATTCGTGTATGTGTGAGTGCATGTGTAGGTGCCACAGCGCGGTGTGGGGGTTGGCATCGACAACAATGCAACACTCTTTGCACCGATGGGACACACGGTCGCATGGTCGTACGGTCCGACACCCGGACGCTTGTGGAAGCTGCGGTTGCAGTTATTTAAAGGAATGTTGAGATTCTACTCTGCCGCTTCTTTTTTCGCTTGCATTTTTTTGTTTGATTTCTTTCTTCTGCTGTAGAAAACGCGTGAATCTGGCAATTTCTGGGCGCGAACGGGGGACGCGTGCAACGCCAACGGCGCTGGCAGGCACAAAGCGCGCGGAAGGGAGGTGTCGAAAACAATTGTTTGAATGGCTTGCTACTCGCTTGTTGTGGAGCGGGCACTTTAGTTAGCTTTTCTGCGCCGCGCCGAGTCATTATACTTACAATTTGCTACTCTGGCAGGAGGAAGTGCGCGAGGCGCTCGGCGGCTAAACGCGCGGCAGTCGAGCGCCTCGGGCGGTGCGGCGGTGAGCGGCGCGCAACATTTGCGGTTCGGTTACTTGTAGTTGAGGCACTTAGCATGGCTGCATTTTTATTTAGTGCTCATGATGAAGCTTATTTGCTCGGCTCGCTTGCTTATGGCTGCCACTTTGTGTGTTGATTTGCAGTGCTTGTTGCTGTTGCTGTTGTTGTTGTGTTGGTTGGTGGCTGTTGCGCTGTTGGCCGTGGGCAATCGACTTTTTAACCGCTTCTACAAACATATTTTGTTTTCATTAGCCCTCAAATGTGATTGCATGTTGGTTGTTCCCACCGCAATGCACAAACACGAACGCACACACAAAGACAAACATACACACACAGCGCACAAAATAAACGACCGCCTGAGTGACTGACTGGCTGTTATTTGACTGCCGCGTTGGCTAGCTCGTCGTAGCCAGCCAGCCGTTGATGCGCCGCTGGCCGTCGGCAAACACCATACGCGCTGCAAATGCATTGAATGGCAGCACAAACGCCGCTGCTGCACCTGCGCGCCTTCGGCTGTGCGTCGCGTTTCGCGTGATTGTCGGCATGCAAGCGGCAGCCGGCAGTCGGCAGCCGGGAATACTGCGCGCCATCTCTAGCCTGTCCGGCCGTGTCAGCTAGCCAAACGTTCGATCGTGCTGCCACATTGCCACATTTATGGTTGTGCATATGTATTTGCTGTTTGTATGTGTGATGTGTGTGTGTGTGCGCGCGCAACTTGACGGCCTCTTTATGGCTTGTAAAGTATTGCCGCTTGACTTAGTTATTGTTGCAACATTTGGTTAGCTGCTCTGGCTGCCGCTTCTCAGGCAATTAAAGTTGTTGTGCGCGTCTGCTGCTGCATCCACATATGTACATATATGTGCATTTGCACAAGTGCAACAATGAAAAGGATCGTTGAACGCATTTATTTATAATACACTTGGACACATAAACGACTACTCGCAACTTGTAGATTGTCCAAGAATTTAGGTTATGTCACAAGAGTGATGTATGTTTGCGCAAATCTACAAGCGCATCGCCGTTGATGTCATGGCAGCGCGAGTTGTTGTTGTTTGTGTATTGTTTTTGTCATTGTTGTTGTTGTTTTTGTCATTTTTGTTGTTGTTTTTGTCAGTTAGGTTGTTGTTTTTGTAATTTTTGTTGTTGTTTTTGTCATTTTTGTTGTTGTTTTTACTTTTTTTTATTGCTTTTTCGATGATTTTCCGCAGCATGCGATGTGCCCATTTTCTCATGCCACCGCAGCGCGCTGATCGTCCTATTGTTGTGCCATGACAACAGCATTTTGAAAAAATAAGCAAATAAATCTGCTGTCTGCAATTATATTTATTTGCATTGCAGCGCAGAAAAAGCCCAAGATTTGCGAGTAAAATAAAACTTTTTCGCACTATTTGTTTGTGCGGCCTGTCAATATGTGCTCTCGTGCGTGTGAATGTGTCTGTGTGTGTGCGTTTATTTGCAAGCTGTCAAATATTGACATTTCTGCGGATTTGCGATTTATTAAACCCCAACCAGGAACGGCGACCGTCCAAACAGCCAACCTTGGCTGTAAGCGCTCTACCTTTCCATCGTTCCACCTTTCTGCCTTTCTACCTTCTAGCATTACATTATTTCTGCTGAACTTCGCAATCAATACGTCAGCAAATAAATGCCGACACGCACTCGTATATATTCACTTATATTAGGGTGGTACTAGCAAAAATGTGTGTAGCAATTTTTATGCCAGACGGTTTTAACCTCACTCTTTATAAACGATATTTTTCAAATAAAAAATTTTTCAAATAAAAAAATTTTCAAATAAAAAATTTTTCAAATAAAAAATTTTCAAATAAAAAATTTTTCAAATAAAATATTTTTCAAATAAAAAATTTTTCAAATAAAAAATTTTTCAAATAAAAAATTTTTCAAATAAAAAATTTTTCAATATAAAAGTTTTAGACGTGTTTGTTGTAGACGCTCTGACCACCTGTCATGTCAGTCTCGTTATTAACGTCGATAATTTTTTACACAAACTCGTAGTTTATAATTCGAAAAATTTTCTTGTAAGTCGCTTTAAATACAACACTTTTCATTACATAAACTCTCTTGTCTAGTTTATCGCTCATTTTGATGTTTCTAAAACTCGTAGTTTACCATACAAAATGTTTTTTCTTGAACTTATCTGAAATACCATGCTTTAGTATAATGGACCACACTTTCATAAGTTTTTTTTGGTAAGATAAATCTCGCTTTCTTAGGAATTTCGATTTATTTATCGGCACTCATAAATTCGGAGTTTACTTTGCAAAATACTTTTTCCTTAACTAACTTTCACAGAATTTTTTTCCAGCTACTCATAAACTCCGAGTTTACCAAGCAAAATATTTTTTTTTAAACTCGTCTGTATCACCACGTTTTTGGTTACATAGACCTCACTTTCTTAGAAACTTCGAGTTTTTTCTAGCTACTCATAAACTCCGAGTTTACCAAGCAAAAAAAAATTTTCTTAAACTCGTCTGTATCACCACGTTTTTGGTTACATAGACCTCACTTTCTTAGGAGCTTCGAGTTTTTTCCAGCTACTGATAAACTCCGAGTTTACTATTCAAAATACTTTTCCTCTAAGTCGTCTGAATCACCACTTTTTTGGTTACATGGACTTCGCTTTCTTAGAAAATTCTAGTTTTTTTTAGCTACTCATAAACTCCGAGCTTACCATGCAAAATACTTTCCCTCAAACTCATCTTAAATACTACGTACTTCTTAGGAATTTCGATTTTTTCCTAGCTCCTCATTAACCCGGAGTTTACCATGCAAATATCTTAAACTCGTTTGAAGTACCACGTGCTTATGGCAATACAAGCTTGGCTGTGTCGAAATTTCACCACCATGAAGGTTAAATTAAGCTTAGAGTTTCTTAAACACCCAAACGGGATTAGTTGCTCGTAAACCCAAAACCATAAACTCGAGTTTGCGGTGCGTCTCAAACTAATTATTAAACAGACGCCAAATTTCATACTAATTACTATAAATGAAGACAGCTCATACAAATTTCAAACAGGATTAAGCACTTCAAAGATCGTTCGAGATGTAAGATGCGGCTTAACAGCCTCCAATCGTTACCCACACGTAATTGCGAAACACCATTCAGTGCGTTATTAACTATGAGCAGCGTGAAACTGACCAAACTTCCGCATTCTAACTTTTGCAGACCACCTTAATGCAAATTTTCAATCAATAAATGTGCACTCAGTCCTTCTTTCACTGCACACTGCATACACAACACCCCCTTTATTATTATGCTCCCCTTTTCCGCCAACCTGCAAACATAAGCATACTTTTCAGCTGCCTCTGTTCACTGTATGCCAAGACCTTGAACACCGACAGGCGCTTTGTTTGCTGCCGCGCGCTTGTCTCACGCGTCCAAATATCCGATTACGCTTTCGCTGCATTTCTAGCTTTATACCACTGCGTAGCGTTCGCACTCTCTCAATTCGTTATGTCTGCCCAATTTATATTATGATTATATTTTTATTTTGTTTGCCTTGGCTTTTGTCTATTTAATTTCAGGGAATCGCTTTACTTACCGTATTAAATACACGCACATATACGTATATGCGAAGGACGCGTGTCCATTATTTCATACAGTAGCCAACGCCAACTGTAGCGCGCAGCAAACACGCGTGTCGCGGCACATGGCACTCCACTCGAGAGCGACGCCAAACTTTGAGCGCGCGCACATTGCGGCGCGGTAGCGGCAGCGCAGTATAGCGATGGCCACCCGCAGTATGGCACAACGTCTGAAATCCGTCGTTTTGCCTTGCTAAGCTGCCTCGGTTGGCTGGAAGAAATTTTTGAAAATCAATAATCCGTCAGTTTATTTTATTGTTATTAAGGTTTAATTTTAATTTTGCATTTCATTGCCTTGCTTTTATTTGAAAAACCAAAAAATATGTACGCCTGTGTTGAAGGGTTGTTTCGCCGCCGTACGCGCTCATGCCCGTCCGACGCGTCGCTGTTTTGCTTGTAATGGGATTTAAAGGTCAGGCGCACACACAGTAGGCGTTGGCCAAATATAAATACAGAAATAGGGCAAAAGCTTAAAGGCGCGGAAGGTTATCCTCAGTCGTCGTGTAAGTGTATGTGTGTGTGTGTGTGTGCGTTGCTGTTTCGGAAAATAAGTGCATAGGCAAACATATGCGATTTTAATAAAGGGTGTGAATGCGCGCTCGCTGACGTGAGAAAATTATTTCCTGTAATTGTAGAATAATTGGGGAAAAATTAGTGTATACGATTGCATCGCCAAACGTGCGCGCAAACTTGCATTGAGTTGGGCATGTCCTTGAATTGGAGATATCCGCTTTCAAAATTTTAGAACTCAGGCGTTAATTTATATCCGTCGCTTTATTGACGTTAGAATCGAGAAACAAGGTCAAAGTGACATTGTTGTCTAAGAAAATTTAATTGAAATCATACTCACGGTTGGAAAAAATTATTTAAAAAAGCTGACTTTTCGTGATTTTTCAAGTAAAGCTGAATTTTTATGTGGTTCAAAGTATTTAATCAACTTTTTCCAGTACTCAAAAGTCTAAGTTCGAGTTGAAGAGATAAGGACCGTACATTGATGGAATTCAAGTTCATGCAAATTATTATTTTTATTTGAAAAAACATTCAAAATAAAAAGCTTTGGTTTTCATTATTTTTTGATAACTAACAGGTCGATTGAAAAGTCTCCGATCTACGTTAGTAGAACTCATATTCTTGGCAATATTTGTTTTTGTTTTTTATTGAACATAGTGGTAGCGTCAAGGGTGTTAAAATGATTATAGCGACCCTGGAACTTTTCAATACAATCGAATCACCTCTTCATTTGACGAAAATGTCTTCCCCGTGATCTTATTTTTTGAGATTTGGGAAGAGGAAATAGTCGCTGGCGACCAGATCTGGTAAATACTGTTTATGTGAAAGTAATTCCAAGCTCCAGTAATGGATTTTTGCTGTCGTTTACACTGACTTGTCGCACATTGTATTGTGTTGGTGAAAGAGCGTTTCTTTTTCTTCATACGAGAATGTGTTTCAACGATTTCGTCCCTCAAACGGTCCACTAATACTATGTAGTAGTCGTTGTTGCTGCTACTTCCTTTTTAAAACCAGCCAATAAACATTTTTCCTTGCAGATCCCAAAGTACAAACCTTGCCAACCGGCTTTGGCGTCTTTCCACGCTTCGAAGCGGGTTGATCTTGTGCAGTCCACTCATATGACTGTCGATTGGGCTTCTGAGCGATTTGATGGAGCCATGTTTCATCCATTTTCTCATATCGACGCAAAAACTTGGATTCAATACGCTTCAACATCTCTAAACACTGCTTTGAAGCATCAACTCGTCGTTGGTTTTGCTCAAAAGTGCGCTAAGGCGGCACCCACTTTGCACGGAGCTTTCTTATACGCAAATATTCGTGAATGACTCGAAGTATACGTTCAGTTGATATCTTTAAAGTGCCTGCTATGTCGAACAACTTCACTTTACGGCCAACCAAAATTATTTACTTATTTTATTAACTTTTATTTTTCATTTTATTTACTTTTTAGTTAACCTATAATTTGTAAGCTACAGTCGCCGTCGATCAGCCGTCTAAGTTCGGTACCGCCATTCCCTCTTTTTACATAGATCACAAAAAAAAATATTGTAAAATTTCATTATTTAGCTATAATACCTGTCAAGAAAAAAATTATAAAAAAACCGTAGGTTTTCGTTCCAACAAGGCACAAAAGTCCCATCATATTTTGATACCACCGTTTGAATCACCAAATAAAAATTTGTTTAATTTTATTATTTAGCTATAATACTTTCTGAGAAACCCCCTTTAACTCTTGATACATTATGTAAATTTATCAATTTTTCGTCCGTATCGTGAGGGCGTAAAAAATTCCAAAATAAATTATAAATATTTTTTGAAAAGTTTTAGCATCAGCATTATCAAGAAATCATTTTCTCGCACTTTTTGTTTTCTTTACTTTCACTTTTTTCCCTCTAATGCGGTAAATCTGCTTTTCCTGCGCTCCTAATGGTATGCTACAAATTGCTTCAAGCATACTGCGTGAAATGACAGCGGTTAACGGTAGTTGCCGCTGAAAAGCTTTCCAGCTAAATTATGTTTATTTGTAAACAGTCTAATAGCAACTCAGCACTAATATTATGCGAGATTAAGACTCTGCCAAGTTTACTCACTTTATTATATACAAATTAACGCCTTCGACGGCAAACTTGCAAGCCAAGCATGTATTTAACTTTGACCTTTAGACACCCACGCAGCACTTATATATAGTGTACACACATATATTCATGTATATACATATATATGTATGTGTACATAGATGCCGACTCCACCACATTGTCACCGAGACCAAACAGTTGTAAACATAATCAACAAACAGCAACTAACCTTGCCAGCCCACAGCCGCCTTGCGCTCCACCGACCAAAATCATTCCCCGGCGTCAGATTATAATCGCTGCAAAAGCCATTTTGACACAATTTCGTAACAACTGTGTTGGGAATAGCAAAATGATACCTGTGGCTTAGAGCATGGCCACGAAAAGTCAAACCGAAAGGGCAACGCCACGAAATCAAGAGCAAACAAATTGAGGGCGCGCAAACGAGGCAAACGCTACGCAACCTCAACCCCAGCGCCGGCAGCCCAAAACTCCGCCGCACTGCCGAATGTCAAGATAACACCGAGTGTATTTACAGCATTTTACAACACTGGCGTGCCGACGAATGCGACTTTAAATACACTTTAAATAAATTTGCCAGGAGATGCCATAAAATCACAATCTACTTATGCTCTAATAGATATGGCGGCCAATAAAAGTCGATATGCGCGCGCGCCACACACACACATACTTTCATATATACACACACATACAATTTCATATAAATTAAAAAAAGGAAGCGCGCTCAATTGGTCGTAAAGGAAATCAATCAGGATAATGTTTGTTTTAATAACGCAAAAAAGCCACAAAAAAAGCAAGCACGAAAAACAGTAGCAGCAAAAAGTGTGTAGCAGAGCCAATAAAAGGCAAAAACAACATGGCGCTGGAGCGGCAGCAGCGCAAACAATGCGGGCACCACTTTACTCGTAGTTTGCTCAGTTTATTGGTGGCATTGTAGCGCCACAAATGAGGATTGTAAAAAGATTAGTTGGGAAAAACAATTTTGTTTGCTTGGCTTGCGTAGAGTAGCTTCAATTGATTTATGATCTGGTTGCGGTTTGTAGCCATGCCAGCGCGCGCGCCACGCCATGTATGCGCTTGTGTGCATGTGTGAGTGAATGTGTGTGTGCCTGCTTCAACAGCGCTTGATTCCGTGTCGGAAGCGTTGGTTGGGGATGCGCTGCAGAAGATTTATAACAAAGCACAGCACAACAAGTGTGTTGAAGTGATAAGAGGAGAGAAAGGGGGGGAGGGAAGGCGGCGCATTGTAGTGCGCCACTGTTTCCGGTGCCAACATGTCTGGCATATGTATTTGTCTGGCTGCGGCCAAATGGTTTGTGTTAAAAAACTGAAAACTGCAACTCATCGGCAGCGTGTCTAACTGTTTTGCCGTAAGGGCGGGCGGTTAGCTAGTCGTGCTGCTGCTGCTTAGTATCAGACAAAACGGTTGATTGATTCAAAGCTGTGCCGGCAAAAGAATCCAAGTCATTAAGCCTTTATTTGTAGAGTTTTTCCTGCTTTTCGCTGGTTGGTGAGAGTGAATAGTGAGTAGAGTGAGTAGTGAGTAGTGAGTAAAGTGATTGTGAGTGTGTGTTAGAGTCTGAGCGCTTGCATTTTTTAAGCGTTCATAACGTCGTTGTACACAATTACCGTATTGTGTAACCGGAAACCACTAACATGCCAAAAAGTGAAAGTCATTTTGTGTAATGCTGCTTCTGTGCGTTGTTGTGAAAAATCTAAAGCTAATGTTCTACAAAAGCCCTTTCAAGCGTGATTTATGCTGCACTTATTGTTTGCGCGTCGCAAGCATAAATATTAACTATACTTAGTTACTTTTGGTGACTTTTGTAATGTGTTAGTTGGGGAAAACGGAAATCCATTTCAAAGACGAAATGAGGCTTAGAAAATTTTTATTGCCATATTGGTTATTTCTTCGGTGTTTTTTTTTCTTCTTCAAATTTTTATTTATTTTTTCGTTAGCAGCGACGTTTGTAACACCCAGAAGAATAAAATATATACATAAATGATCAGCGTGACGAACTGCGTCGGTTTAGTCATTTCCGTCTATCTTCATAAAGTCACTTAGTTTTTGAGTTATCAAGCGGAAATTTCACACACATCCTTTTTTGATCAAGAAGCTGCTCATTTGTTGAAATCGTTCGTATTGCATCACTATAGCATATAGCTGTCATACAAACGGATCAATCAAATTCAAGTTCTTATATGGAAAAGTTTGTTGTTCGACAACAAATCTTCACGACACTCAGCATATATTATTATCCCAGACCATGGTACAATCACCAAAGAAATTTTTCAAATCGGACCACTATAACATATAGCTGCCATACAAACTGGTCGATTAGAATCAAGTTATTGTTTGGAAAACTTTTTTGTTTTGCAAAATATCTTCATGAAATTTGGCGTATATAATTGTATGAAACAACGGTACAATCACCGAAAAAATTATTCAGATCGCATCACTATAGCATATAGCTTCCATACAAAGTGACCGATCAAAATCAAGTTATTGTATGGAAAACTTTTGTGTTTCTCAAAATATCATTACGAAATTTGGCATTTATGAGATTGTACGAGACCACGGTACAATCACCGAAAAAATTCTTCAGATCGGACCATTATAGCATATAGCTGCCATACAAACTAATCAATCAGAAATATGTTCTTATGTGGAAAACTTTTTTGTTTTGAAAAATAATTTCATGAAATTTGGCACAGATTATGGTCCAAGGTAGCGCTACAATCTGCCAAAAGATTATTTGGATCGGACTACACACATTGCATATAGCTGCCGTACAAACTGACCCATCTAGTTCTTGTATAGAAATTTTTTTATTTGTCAAGGATATTAAAGCTTCGCTGCAAACTAAGTTAATATTTTTAACTTTTTTATTTTTTTTTTTTTTTTTTAATATATTTTTTTATTTTTTATTATTTTTTATCGTTTTTTATTATTATTATTATTTTTTTTTTTTTAATATCTTTTTATTATCATTTTATTATTTTTTTATATTTTTTATTATACTTTTTTATATTTTTTTATTATAATTTTTTTTATATTTTTTTTATTCTTTTTTTATAAATTCGTATTATTTTTTTATACTTAATTATATTTATTTCTTCAATTACATTCCATTATTCTCTCCAGCTGCCCCATCCTCTACCAGTGTTTGTGCAATTTATTTCTTGTTTATTTGTTTCGTTCTTAATTTGGCTCATTTAACGCTCTTCTATTTCACTTAGTAATTCATCGCTTAACTTTGCGAGCATTTTCTAAACTTTCCGCGCCATGCCACATGTATTTCCCGGCTTTTAACGTTGCGCATAAACAAACAAAAAAACCGTAATGACATTTCGAAACTTTTGCCGCCCCATTCGCTTTTAATTTAAATTACCCATTGTTCAAGTTCTCAACTGTCTGTCTGCTATTGACGCTTGCGCTCATTAGTATGCGACCCCCAATGCCGAACGTTTACTTACTCCACACACCCAATTACTCAGCGCTAACTACCTTTGTACCAAAACTCGACACCATTGTTCGCCTGAATAAAACAGATTTCTTTCGATGTGCGTTTGTTTGGTTACATGTACTATATGTCTGTGTGTGTGCATGCCACAGGGACTGCCCGCTACAACCGCAGCTTCTTCGACTGCTCAAAGTAGCCGAAACTAACTTTTGTTTGCCACAAGCGCTGCCACTTCCACCAACTAACGAAATCCTAACCTCATTCATTACACGCTGCTAGACAAACATATGATTCCCTTTGGACACATTTGGTGTGAGTCGTACGCCCACCGCCCTGCAAGGCTTTAGCATACATATGCGCCTTGTGTGTTTGTGTGTATGTTGCATGCGAGTGTCAAAAAAGGCGAAAACTTTTGAGTTGCGTGATCCATTTAACAAGGCAAACGCGCCTCCGGGCGCACCACCCTTACGCGCGCCCTATTGATCGTTTGCATTGTTGCCATTCTTTCATTGCCCAACCGAAATAATTGCACTCTGGAGAACTACATAAATATGCGCGCCAGCTCGGCGTGAATTGGTGCAAATTCCAGTTTCCATTACGCGCTCTGTGCCTGCTCACAATTGTTTGACATTGTGCGCGCGGTAATGCGTTGCGTATTCACTGCAGCTTATTGTTAAGTATTTTTTCTGCACATTTTGTGTTGTCACTGCGGTCGCGGCTAACTTGTGAACGCCGCGTTTTTGTGGTCACAATACGCTTACGATGCTGCGCTGCGCTCCCATGCGCCTTCACTATGCTGACTCCCGTTTGTCCATTCGGTTTTCGCTTCGCTTTGACACGTACATAATTGCATTTGCCGCCCCATTCGCCACGCATACATGCAGTACACACACACGCATATTGTCCGGCGCGCAGACCGCAAACGAGCATATTTTAAATACTCAACGACATTCCTCGCATAGTCAGCGCCACTGACAGCAGCAACGCGCCACCACTGTCATCAACACAGTGAGTGAGCGGTGTGAGTGTGTGTATCGCGCGCACAAGTATTTCCGTTTTAACGCTTAAAAATGTTTGCACACCTCTGCACCCACCAACGATGGACGCGTCGTACACGATTTTTTTTTTTTGCGCTGTCTTACCTACAATAAATTTTCCGCTTTGTCAGGCAATTTTCTGCCAGCGCGCTCACTGTACTTGACAACCGCGCTAATGTGGTGGCGTTAATGCTTCTACTTCATAATACTGCCATTTGGCCGGAAGATTTGTCAAAATCTATTGTGAAAGCCAGCGCCCGGGCAACAGCTCAACCGGAAGTTGACAGTCGTTGCCATTCGCAATACACACATGCGCGCAGACACGCACAGGCGTGTTTGGCGTTTATTGTTATGCAGCATTCTGTATGGCTCATTATTGACTTATTGTTGTGCCACTGATTGTGCGCGCGCCCGCGCGCATGTATGCGTATGCCGGGAGCGCGTCTGCTCGGGATATAGCTTTTGTTGTGGCGATTTGCTGATATGCTTTTATTGTCATCTTGTAGCACAAAGAAACAAGCTTTTTACTTAACTGGTGGCAGACATGTTCGACGCGCCTGTCGTTGATTCACCATTCTGAGTTCGCGCCCACACAGGCGCATGTCACATACGCTACGCGCTTTTAATGTCCACACATTGTACACATATCTACTTAAGGCAGTCAACCAATAAATTGACAGCACCATCAACTGACCAGCAGCCAAACGCGTAATCGCAGAAACGTGTGACTATTCAAGTGACGCGATGGCTTGTTTACTGCGCCATACATTTGTTGTCATCGCCAGACGACCCGCTTGCTCGCCTAGTCGGTAAATACAATTTAAGACGTTGCTTTGTCGTCTCAGTTATGACCAGTTGACCAACTAAAGTAATGTCCGCTTACATGCCGACCGACCGTTTGTCCATCTTGCAGCCCCATTTCTTAGTCTTTCTTGGCTACTACTACAGCAGTTGCCTTTTAAAGTAGTCTCAGCGCTACACAGTGGTGCGGAAGCATATATTTTATGAAAAGAACTAGAAAGACTAGTTCCTCAGTTTTTGAGATATCATTCTGAAATTTAGCAGGCGTCCTTTTCTCGTCAATAAGCTGCTTATTTATCGAAACGATCATTATCAGACCACTATACCTCAAGGCAACGCTACAATCCACATACAAACTAAACGCTCAAAATTAAGTTCTAGTATGAAAAACTTTTTCATTTGACGAGATATCTTCACGAAATTCCGCACGGAATATTTTCAAAGGCAGGGCTATAATCCACATGCAAATTGTGCAGATCGGACCACTATATACTATAGCTGCCCTACAAACTGAACCATCAAAATTAAGTCCTTGTATGAAAAACTTCTTCATTTGACGAGATATCTTCACGAAATTTGGCAGGAATGGTTGTCCAAGGCAACGCTACAATCCACATGCAAATTGTGCAGATCGGACCACTAATACTATAGCTGCCCTACAAACTGAACCATCAAAATTAAGTCCTTGTATGAAAAACTTTTTCATTTGACGAGATATCTTTACCAAATTCAGCATGGCATATTGAGCAAGGTAACGGTACAATCTCCCAACAAATTGTGCAGATCGGTCCACTATAACATATAGCTGGCTTGTTTACAAACTCAGCGATCAAAATCAAATTTTTGCGCCGAAAACTTTTTAATATGCAAAGCATATTATTTTTTCTTATTTTTAAATAAATAAATTTTATAAGCGAAAAAAATTGCAATCTCAAAACGCCGCACTTTCCTAAAAAACAAGCCACTGTGCGTCGCGTCACACGATGTCAATTCAATACTCTCAACACTCAACAGCAGGCGATCGACCCAATTTTCGCAGGAAACTTGAAGTTGTTCTGCTATAACATACATACATACCCATAATAGGTACATACATATATGTATATTTGTGTGCGTGTGTATGTATTACTGCCTCAGCGCCCCTCCAGCTATGTGTCTCATGCCGCAGTGTCCTCAGCGCTGCCGTTCATCATATGTTTATGTTTGATCATCGTTTGTCAATGCGTTGTCGTCGCATTATGTTTCATTTTATTTTTATTTTCAGCTTTGTTGTTTTCTACTTTGTGGTAGCTCGTCTTTGTGGGCAATTCTGCTTGTCACTCGACCGGTATTTACAAAGCGATTTTTCATTGCATGGTTGATTTCAATACGGCTTGATTTAATAGGTACCCGGCGGTGGGCAGCAAGTAGTAGCAGTAGCTAGCTAGGCGTTCTGTTGTTGACACATTAACGCACACACATATAGGCATGAACGCACACGAAGATTTTGCTGTGGCAGCGCATATGTGTCCGTCCGCCTGTTTGCTAACATTTCTGCCACGCCATCAACACACAATCGATTGCTGCGCAGTCATCCTCAGCCTCAACCTCGAACTGAACCGCAGCCTCCACCCTAGCCATCACCAGCCGCACCAACAGCGTTATCGTCATCTCATCGGCAGCTCATCATTCGACATTATTGTCATCATTTGCGTCGTTGACAGTTAACATGCATACACACACACATATATTTAAGTGTATATGTATGTATTTACATGTGAGAAGATTCTTTTTTCCCCTCTGGTCATTATTGATGAGCAATGCCTATTTAGCGTATACTCTGTGACGCCTACTCAACTTACTTCCCACAGACACACACACACGTATGCACACATCCGTCTAAATGCTCGTAAAGGGCCAGTTGGAAATTGTTAACGAGATTTGATTACATTTGATTAGATTGCCCAGCGCTGTTGTGTGTACTGCATGTGTAATCAATGTGTTTTAGCTGGCGTATCAATCGCCGGTGAATTGACAGCGTCATCTAATCGCCGGAGGTGTGTAGTGTCGGGTTTCTCGGCGCATACATACAAACATTTTATTGCGAGTTCTACGTGCCGACGAGCGCAGCACGGAAGCTGACCACAGCTGACAGTCCCACAAACAGCCAATCACCCAAGGGTTGAGTTAAAGCGACGGTTTCTCGCAACATGTAGCCCTTGATATGCCGGATGTGTCTCACTATTATGTTGCAAATGTCATTTATTACCTCATCAATTAGTAATCTATAAGCTGTAGCGCCTTTCAAATGCACTAATTTTGGGGGAGATTAGCAATATTTACAATTCGCTTTATGTTTTTTTGTTGTTTTTACTGCCGCTAAGGATTATGTCAAGTGCAGCTTCCTTCGGTGTGCCTTGCGGCTGACCTTTTATGGGCGCATTAATTGCTTTTTGCTCGAAATCGCTGGCGTTATCGGGAAATTGCATTAACGCGGTAGCATACCTTTAGGCGTATACGCTGATAATTTGCTGGCTTAGCCACAATGCTGCAATGGCTTAAGAAATTAGCACTTTCTTTGTCAAAGAATTGGCCGGTGGAACAAAGCAATTTCGTTTAACTATAAAGATTAGCCGTCAAAGTCGATAAAAGTTGCAGCGCCAAGGCAATTTCAGCAGCTATACACAGCGAGCGCTTGATTAGTTTGTCTAATTAACAAAGTTTAAATGTGAACGAAACCCGGCGCAACACAAAAAGTTATGATACTTAACAAGCGTTGCAGCTTAGTACATTCTAACCGCTTAATCTACTAAGCTGCATCGCTTGTCAAGTTTCATAATGAGTTTTAGATATAACACACATGAAGTTGCCATAATTTTGTGACTAACTTGTATGCTTTCAGTGTCAAAATATCAACTGAAATCCTTGCTAAGTTAGCACGCAGCGATTATGACTACATAACTTTATGTCTTGCCGCCTTTACGACCTTAATAACTTTGCAAGCAGTCACTACTACTTATAAAGTAAGTTACATAAAGCATATGAGAATTCCAGACTTGCCTTGAACGCGTGTGAAATTGCAAGTAAACGCATTGTTTTAATTTGTCTAAAGTTAGTGATTAGTGGTACTCAATACTGTTCTATTTCAACATACAAAGTAAGCTTAAGCGTGCTCCATTTTTTACCGTTATTATTGTTATGACAATCACTGTTATTTCAGTTATATAAATCTCTATCGATATTTATATATGTACATACATATGTATGTACATAATAATTCAGTTACGGCAGTCAATTACACAATTAATTATTTCTAGAGGCCCTCAAATGGGCACTTAATGTGTTGTGACTTGACTTGAGGACACTTGTCACATAGCGCCATAATTATAGCGACAATTTTTTAGAAAAAAATTATCGTCACTGATTGTTCGGTACTCATCACTGTGCAAGTAAAAGGTCATCACGTAGCATATTTTTAGAAAATAAATTATTTTGACAGCAGCAAAAAGCATTTTCAAACTGACAATTTTTATTAATTAGTTTTTGCACTTAAATTAATAATAATTTCTTATTAAAAGCTTAATTTTCATAATTTTTGACAGCTCACTTATGTTAAGTTTAAAATCAGCTGATCTGAGTGATTGAGCATATTTGACAGTCAGCTGACACTTAACCTTTGTAACTGTTTATTTAGTGAAGTCATATGTTTGAAGTTGATTTCATTACTAGGCGACTTTTAGAGAGCACTCCGGAGGTTATATATACACTTACAAGACAGAGAAATCTTTTTTTTTTTTTGAAGAAGAAGAAGAAACGTGCTGTTTCGACGTGGTCGGACCAAAAGGAGGGGGTGTCAGATGAGTGGGATTAGTGGGGCATGCAAAGAGGTGACCAGTCATGTGGAGACTCATTGCACGCAGGACATACATATATTAGTTATGTCGGGTAAGTAGGAGTTCAACCTGCTATAGTATCCAGAATGATGCTGTGCAAGGCTCACTCTCGTTTCTTGCGGCAACTCGAGCTTATCGGCTGCAATGGGTAGTGATTTGACTCCATGTACGCCATTCACTGAAAGGGAGTCAGTGTAGGTGTTGATAGCTCCACTGTGAATGGCGGTCAGTACCTGTCGGAAGTTAGTTGCGTCTTAAGTCTAGTCGGCGTACTGTTTGATGTCGTCTACGTAGTTGAGGAATGACTACTTGATGCTCGTAGGTGACAGTTCCGCTCAAAGCAGGTGACTGCAGGGATGATTTCTGCGATCTGAGCGGCTGTTTAACTTAGTTTCTTGAAACGCAGTTATCGATACGCGTTCCCGGCTCATAAATGCAGCTATCTCCTCGATCTTGCTCTCTGGAGTCCGTTTTAGTTAAATTGTAAGATCCGAGTTTGTTGCAGGTATCCGTGGGTGGTGCTGGGAGTGAGGGAGTAGCGTGTAGGTGGTGTTTTTTGCAACTGCAGATTATCTTGTCGTACGATCTGACCGATGTCGACCATTGATCAAATGAAGAGCAGAATACACTTACGTATTAAATTTCATTCGGATATCTCAAAAACTGACGAACAAATTTTTATAATCCCCACAAAACTTCGCCTTAAAAATCGAGTCTGGAAACCGGTTTAGAGCCATAGTCTCTTAGGCAAAGTTTTCAGAATGCTCTGCAGAACTTTTCCCGCATACGCGATTTTTCCGTTAATCGACGCATTCTAATGCGGATAGAACTCCTTAACGCTGACTTTGAGACATCTAACTTAACCTACATATGGTTGATACTAAGGCTCACTGCGAGTTTTTGTGGGTGGTATGAGTAGATAAACCACAACAAAAGGTTAGTGCTTCCAGTCTATTTATTGATCAGAAAAATATTTGAGGTTAAGAAATCGTCTTGGAATTCCAAAACATTTTAACACAAAATAAATTAATAAGAAAAAATTAGTTTATGTAATCAAAAAATAATAAAAATAAAATATTTCATGCCTTCACAGCTAGTCTTCTGCAACTCACAATTTAGCGCACATTAACATAACCTCAAACCCTCCTGCCACAGCGGCCACTTACGTACACAAACTGCTACTTAAAAGTGCGCCCACATTGTCAACAGCAGCCTCAACACCGTTCAACAGCAGCAGCAACAGTTAGCCATAGCCGACACTAACCGCCGCATTATTGGGGGACGCCCCACTTCAAACACAATTCACCTTAAACTCAACACTTTAGTTCAAGCGGCTGTGAGACTATTTTCATTACCACTTCGGCTTGTGCAGCGGTTCTTTGCGTAAAGCTTATAACGTTTCCCTCTGATGTTCTTGCCATTGTTGTTGCTGTGCTGTTGTTGTTGTGCTGTTGTTGTGGTTGTTAAGTTTTTGGTTTATTTTGCAGCTTAAAGCGCTATTTTATTCATATTTTCGTTTGCCTCTATTTGTGCTGGCCAATAAGTGTGTTGTTGTTGTTGTGCCGCGGTGTGCTTTTCACAGTCTTCTTGCCGCGCCGATCACCAACACACACACACATACACAAACAGAGCCGGTGTTGCTTTTGTTATTGTTGTTAAACACCATTTTTTGTGGTACTTTTTTTTTGCTTGACACTCACGTGTATTGCCCCTCGGGCCACCGGTTGGTTGGCGTTTTCGCTGTTTGACTTAACAGTTTGTTGCCTCTTGAAGTTGTCGACTTGACTTGACGCTTTCTTTACATTTTACATATGTAAATAGCTAAATTGTGCTAGCCGCGCGCGATCTCCGCCGTCCGCCGTCCGCTGCTGGTGCGTGGTGTTTTGTTAACAGCAATCAACGCAAATTGCGCTGTCAGCGATGATGCTGCAGTTTATGTTTTTCGGTCAAAAATTGCTGTGTTGTTGTTGTGCGTTGTTGGTTATGATTCTTTTCTTACTTAATCAAGTATTGTGTAAAGAAAATAATGATTCATGATTTTTAAGCGTTTGCTTTTAAGTAAATATTATTTGATTGTATTTATATTCCATTCATTTTTGATTGTTTGTGCTGCTCTCTTTAATAAATTGTCGTTTTAAAAATTATTTTTGAATGACGGCAATTCATTTTTTTTTTTATTTTTATTTGAAATGAGTTTTAAATTTACTCTGTTGCTTAATGGAGCAGCGCATATTTATAGCGCAGCCATGCTAAATGGACTTAATTACAAAGTGAACAATCAGGAAGCTGCTGCCTAAGTACTTTCAAGGGTGTTGAACACAGTTCATACAACAACAAGTGCGCTGGAAAGGAAAGAACTAATATTCTGCATACAAAACCGAAGTAGTTGTTACACAAAGTGGCGTAAAGTTAACAATATTTTGAGAGCGCATTGCAGAAAATCGGTCAAATATGGTCGAACAGTGCTTCAAAGCGTGCGAAGGAGCTTGTAATTGTTAGCAAGTGTCTGTAATATGTCCAATTTTGTTAAAGCGGATACACGCAGGAGTATTTTAGAGGAGAATTTTACAAGAGTATTTTATGGGAATGCCTAAAATATGAGATATATTCACATAAACTTCGTAATTCCAAGTATTATAGCAACGCCGCTATGGGAATGCAGAGGCACTTAACAATGTCATGTTAGAGGCCAATTTTGCAGTACTATTTTGAGCACAAAGCATACTTCAGATTGAACAATAAAGACGCGAAAAGCTATGCAAAGAAGTAATTATGACCAAAGGAACGCGTCAGAGGACGCTTCTGCTAGTGCGCCATACTAGATTTGTTTAGGTTAGATGGCTAATCTATAGAGATCGTACGTGGACTGCTAAATGCGGGGCAGTAAAGAAGGAAGTGTTGATTTGTTTCCACTTCATCTTCTTCCATACAGTGCATAACGTCTGGTAGGATTCCCAGCCTTACAGAATCGTTGCCAATAGAGCAATGGCCTGTTAAAAGCCCCACAACTACGGGTTAGACCAGCCTTACTGAGGACAAAGAGTTCATAAGATCTCTTGCGATCGATCTTTGCGCAAAAGGCCCATTGTGCCTTCACTCAAAGTGAAAATGACACTTTTGAAGCATTTAATAGAAAATTCTGCGATTTATAATATTTTTTTTAAGCAAAAGAGTATTTATTACTAGGCTTCAACGAAAAGCACAAGTGTATGTGTATTGAGGCGCTATTGTGGGCAATATATGCTCGATAAAATGCTGTCAACAGAGCAGTTGGCATTGCAAAATGTGCTTAGAATTGTTAAAATTTTAATTAAAATTAAATTGCACCAGCTTCAGCTCAAACATTAAAGTTTAAATTTAGAAATTCTTCAGAAAAGAAAATATTACAGGGCTTTTGATCTACTCGCGTTTTTATTTACGAAAATTAAATTTTTTTAAATTATTAATTCTCCTTTGGTAATTATTTTTATACTCTCGCAACAATGTTGCTAAGGAGAGTATTATAGTTTTGTTCACATAACGGTTGTTTGTAAGTCCTAAAACTAAAAGAGTCAGATATAGGGTTATATATACCAAAGTGATCAGGGTGACGAGTAGAGTCGAAATCCGGATGTCTGTCTGTCCGTCCGTCTGTCCGTCCGTCCGTTCAAGCTGTAACTTGAGTAAAAATTGAGATATCATGATGAAACTTGGTACACGTATTCCTTGGCTCCATAAGAAGGTTAAGTTCGAAGATGGGCAAAATCGGCCCACTGCCACGCCCACAAAATGGCGGAAACCGAAAACCTATAAAGTGTCATAACTAAGCCATAAATAAAGATATTAAAGTGAAATTTGGCACAAAGGGTCGCATTAGGGAGGGGCATATTTGGACGCAGTTTTTGGAAAAGTGGGCGTGGCCCCGCCCCCTACTAAGTTTTTTGTACATATCTCATAAACTACTATAGCTATGTCAACCAAACTCTACAGAGTCGTTTTCTTCAGGCATTTCTATATACAGTTCAAAAAGGGAAGAAATCGGATAATAACCACGCCCACCTCCCATACAAAGGTTATGTTGAAAATCACTAAAAGTCCGTTAACCGACTAACAAAAAACGTCAGAAACACCAAATTTTACGGAAGAAATGGCAGAAGGAAGCTGCACCCAGGCTTTTTTTAAAAATTGAAAATGGGCGTGGCCTCGCCCACTTATGGACCAAAAACCATATCTCAGGAACTACTAGACCGATTTCAATGAAATTCGGTATATAATAGTTTCTTAACACCCTGATGACACGTACGAAATATGGGTGAAATCGGTTCACAACCACGCCTTCTTCCAATATAACGCTATTTCGAATTCCATCTGATGCCTTCTCTGTATAATATGTATATGTATGTATACATTAGGAACCAATGATGATAGCGGAATAAAACTTTACAAAAATACGGTATTTGAAAAATATACATATAAATGACGTATAATGAAATCTCGATTACCGCTTTATCATGCGAGAGTATAAAATGTTCGGTGACACCCGAACTTAGCCCTTCCTTACTTGTTAACTTTGTTATTATTTTTTAATTTATTTATGTTTTTAATTTAATTGTTTTTTAATTTTATTTAATTTAATTTTTTTTATAATTTTTTTAATTCTTGGCATTTTTTCAATCGGCCAGCCTTCACCGCACTATTCCTCTTTTTATTTAAAAAAGTTTTTAATTTTTAATTTTTCATATTTTTTTAATATTTATAATTTTTATTTTTTTTACTTTTATTTTTTTCTGAATTTTGAATTTTTGTTTTTCATTTTTATTTTATTTTTTATATTTTTCAGTGACCTTTGTTTTGTCATTGTTATGTTTTAATTTTTTTATTTTTTTTTTTTCTATTAATTCTTAGTTTTATGTATTTAGTTTTTTTTTTAATTTTTATTTATTTTTTTTATTTTATTTTTTTTTATTTTCATTGTTTTATCGTCCATTTTTCATTTTAGTTTCTTTATTTTATTTTCATTTCCTTTTATTTATTTGTTGTTTTACTATTATTTTTTTTTTTTATATTTTAAATTTTTTTCATTTTTAATTTTTGATTCAATTCATTTTTTTAATTTATTTTATCATTTTTATTTTTTTTATTTTATTTATAATTTTATATTATTTCTTATATTTTTAATTTTATTAATTTATTTTTTATTAATTTTTTATTTTTAGTTATAATTCTTTTCCACTATTTTTTCGATCAGCCAGCTTTCATCGCCTTTTGCTTGCGCTTTTGTCACGCACTTACTCGCAATATTTATATGCCGTTATTTGCTCTCTACCACGCCACTTTAGCGCGCCACTCGTCATAGTCGCCGTGCGCAGCTCGGCTTTTCTGCTACTTTCAAGTATTTGCGCCAACTTGTTAATGAAGTCAAAGTACACACGCCAATACTTGTCAATATGGTAGGCTGCGCGCTGTTCGTAGTTGTTGTTGCCATTGTAGTTGCTGTTGTCATTGTCGTTGCTATTGTTGTCAACATCGTTATTGATCGATTGGCCACAGGCAAAACAGGCCAAGCCGGCGCTACCAGCGGCCAGCGGCCGATATGTTGACAAGTGACCGTATACCTTCTCTCGCACTCACCTACCAACTTACATACATACATTTGTGCTTGCATGTTTGTATGTCTGTGGGTGTGCATGTGCTCACTTGGCTCTGCGCTTAGCGCCAATATTATTGGCAAACATTTAACAATTCTTTTTTATTAGTTTCTCGATTTTTATTTACTTAACCAGCACTTGCACTAGCAGATATGTAAATATATGGCTATACATACATATATCTATTTTTTTTACATAGCAAGGCATGTATTTGTGTGGCTTGTAAGCAATCTCCAACCAATTGTTGTAAAACGCGTTACTTTTACTACGCTTTTGGTGCCGCTGGCGTCGATTCAGCTTGTCACTGGCAAGTGTGTCGGTCGCGCTAGACTTCCTGCCCATTTCACTTTGCACGATTTATTGCTGGCTCTTACTTGCGTTGTTATTGTTGTATGGTATTATTGTTTGGCAGTTTTATTTCGCATGTACGCGCTTTTACTGTTATATTTTTTTGTAAGTTTTTCTTATTCATGCGCTCTCCTCTCTTTGTTTATGCGCTTTAGTTTTTTTCTTTATGGCCGCGTTTTTGGGTCTGTGTATGTACATATTGGCTTTCTCGGGGTGGCGCTACCCTCTTTGTGCTTTTAACATATTTGCTTTTAATGCCATGCCTTTTTATCGCTGCCATTTGACTTGATGTGTGGCAGCGCTTGTGTGTTTGTGTGTGTGCGCGCATAATGTATGTATCCTCACACTTCAGCGCCGACTTGGCCGGGCCACCTAAATACTTAAGTCCTGCCCCATGTCACTTGCTCCGCTTTGTTTTCCAAGCTATTGTGATTTTCCACCATTTGTGTGTGTGTGTTTTTTTTTTTGTAAATTTTCAATTCGCTTGCAGCGCCGTTGATTTGCTGCTATTGTTGTATTTTTTCTTCACCTTTTTTTATTTTTGGATTTTCTTACATTTTGTTTGCCACTTTACTTTTACTTTCGATAGCCATGTGCGTGTGTATGTGTGTGTGTGTCTGGACTTTATAATGTCATTGCTGCCACTCAAGTCCATTGTTGCCACCGCCAGCTCACAGCAGCGCCTGGGCGCATTTGCCCTTGATACGCCCGGCCATTTGTGTGGCTTTTATGTGCGCCTTGACGGCGTATGCGTCGGCAACTGCGGCGGTGGCAATGGACGCGTCTTAAATAATGTAACATATGCATATATACTTATGTACACTTGCATGTGTTTGGTTGTAGATGTGTGCGCGCCGCTTCTAAAGCTCGCGCAAAATGGCAGCTCATTTTCTTAAGTCGCTTTCAGTGTTTTGCGCTTATTTGCACAAATACCTATTTGTATTTTTCGCTTCCCTTCAGACACACTTTTATTTGCGCTTTGAAATTCAGTCATTTCGTCAACGCGCACACACACGCATACACGCGCGCGCCGCAGCGGTTAATCAAGTGTTAACCCCAATATGTGCGCGCTGGCGTGTATATGTCTTTTCGCTTTGTTGTTATGTTTGCTACTGTTTCTGTGTTGTTGTTGTTATTTGGTTTTATGCCACTCATTATTTATTTGTATTTTATTTTTACATTTTATTCGACGTGTTTTATCACTTTTCTCGTGCATTCTTTTTTATTTATTTGTATTTTTTTTTTGCTTTCTCTTTTTTTCCTTTTTTTTCTGCTTCTAACTGTTCTTCTTCTGGTTGCTTAATAAATATTGCAGCAAGCTCACAGCGGCGCGAATGCCAGGAATTTCGTATGCGCGAAACGTGACTCGGGGGAAATGCTCCAGCGCGCGCCCCAACCCCCAAACGCAACACCCTTTCTTTGTTATTTTTTCACTTATATTTTATGCCACCTCACACACACACACACACACACACACGCGCGCACATACGCACTACCACCCTTGAGAGTGCGAACATCAAAAGTCACCACAAAAATGTCATCTAAAGTGTTGGCCCCCGCGTGGCAACTGGCTATGGCTTCAATTGTGGCTTTGCATACACACAAACACTCGCTTAAAAATATATTTACATATATTCATATACATATAGTTATGTGCGTTTATGTGTGTGTGCGCGCGTTCTTTCAGTTGGCACATTGTCGCTATGTTGAATGATGCGCGAAGAATTTAATGACTCGCGCGAGGTTTGCGCCCACCCACCTACCCACTCATGAAGTCTGCCGCCGCTTATTCCTCTCCCATTGTTGGCATGTGTAACGAATATTAAATAAATTTCTGTCATTCTTCGCCGCGCTTCACTTTGATTTTATTACTTAGTTACAAACAAATTCGCCCGACGAGAGTGAGTGTCTAAATTATTATTGTTTGCATACGCTACTCACACCGCGCCCGCTCGCGCTCCTTTTATTATTATTTTATATTTTTTTGTTTGAAAAGTTTCAAGTTTTTCTTTCTAATTTTTTCCGATAATGGTTTCTTAATGCACAACCCCGACACGCATACACTCATAAATCGCGCGCTTGTGCCCGCAAATCGTGTATCGACATTAGCCATGAGCGCATCAGGGCGCCTGCCGCCTACCCGCGCGCTTGTTATTTTCGTACCATCGACGACGATTGTTGCTGCCCCACTTAGAAAAATTTGTTTAGGTGTGTCCTTGCCGCTGCCGCCAACATCGCTGAAGTCATTATTTCCGCCGCCACACATCTACAATCTTTGCATGATTTTCGGCGCAAAACTTTGAGTAGCATGCAAACCGCAACGCACACACACACAGACGATTGTGCGCCTCGAATTATTTGTTATTATAATGTTTTTTAGATAATTTATGACCAAGGGCGTGAATTGCAAATGCGCCAACCGAAAGGGTTGCCATCTGCATAATGAGGAGCACAAATGAAGCTCGACCCTTGACTTTTGCTTCATGGTGCTGTTGTTGTTGTTGCTTGTCCTGCTATTAGCTTATTAAAAAGAAATACAATAAGCCTTACAAATCGTCCAAAGCGCTTACAACCGCACGCCTTGCGCTGGAAAATTGCTTCATCACGCGTTCTTATGAAACTTGCCACAATGTTGTTTTGATTTTTTTTTTTGTTTCTTCGTTTTGCATTTCTCCGTCATTTATTTGCTTTGTTTCGCATTGCGTAGAAACTTTTGTAGTTAATTAATTAATTGTGGCTAATAAGCTGTTCGATTTGTTTTGTTGTTATGGCAAGCTGTTGAAATTACAGTGCGTCACTGTGGCAACGTTGCGGTGAGCGCCAAGGCATTTAGACAGCTAACTTTGGCCTTTCATATCTATTTGTACATTTGTAATGACTTCAAAGTGAACTTTCAACTTCAATTTGTACAGTCAGAGTTGATGTCGTTTGTTCTTGCAGCCATGCATACTTACATACATACATACACACATATATACATATGTATATATATGTATGTGTAGTTTGCTGTATATTATTTGCTTATTAAGCGCCCTTGCGACCGCTCTTGCTTTCACAAATTATGCTCTTTTGTAATTATCGCACTTGTTCCCCAGAGATATTAAGGAATTTCATATTCATAAGCTGCTTTGTTGCTAATGAAGTGAGTGTGTTAACACACGATTATTTGTTATTGTTTGTGTTGTTTATTATTTTAAGCGCACTCACAAGTTTTATGCTTCGGAAACTTTGCAACACTCTGCGCTAATTTATGCCATGTGGGGTGTAAGCGCCTTGCATAGTTTATAAAGGTGGCTCAGGTCTTCAAAATCGTTATATGCATAGGTTTTAAAAATAAAGAGAAATATTTATAAACATGTATTAATTATAAAAAAACACAAAATAATACTTATTTTCTATTAAAAAAATTTTAAATATTTTACTGAAATTTTTTTATTTTTTTACAGGTAAGTTTGCAAACTAATATTGTTATGGAACTACATAGAAAAAAACTTTTGTATATGCGTATATGGTATATTATTTACCACATTCTATGTAAGTACAAGCTTATTATTTATACATTCATATGTCGTAACTGTTGATATCGGACCACTATAACATATAGCTGCCAAACAAACTGAACGATCAACAACAAGTTCTTGTTAGGAAAACATTTTTATTTGATGAGTTAACTTCACGAAATTCGACATATGTTATTGTCCCAAGCAACGCTATAATCGACCGAAAAATTTCACAGATCGGACCACTATAGCATATAGCTGTCATACAAATTGAACGATCGAAATTAAATACTTGTATGGAAAAATTTTTTATTTGAAAAGATATCTTGATGAAAGTTGACATATATTATTGCCAGGAGCAACGCTAAAATCTCCGAACAAATTGTTCAGATCGGACCACTATAGCATATAGCTGTCATACAAACTAATCGACCAGAATCAAGTTTTGGTATGCAAAACTTTTTTGTGTGACAAAATATCTTTATGAAATTTGGTGTGTAAGATTGTCCGGGACCATGGTACAACCACCGAAGAAATTCTTTAGATCGGACCACTATAGCATATAGCTGCCATACAAACTGAACGATCAACAACAAGTTATTGTTAGGAAAACATTTTTATTTGATGAGTTAACTTCACGAAATTCGACATATGTTATTGTCCAAAGCAACGCTATTATCGACCGAAAAATTTCACAGATCGAACCACTATAGCATATAGCTGCCATACAAATTATTCAATCAAAATCAAGTCCTTGTATGAAAAACGTTTTTACTTGAAAAGATATGTTCAGGAAATTTAGCATGTATTATTGTCTTATACAATGCAACAATTCCTGAACAAATTGTTCAGATCGAACCACTATAGCATATAGTTGTCATACAAACTGAACGTTCAAAATTAATTCCTTTTATTAAAAACTTTTTTTATTTGAGAAGATATCTTTATAAAATTTGGCACGTATTTTTATCCAAAGCAACGCTATATTCTCCAAGAAATTTTTTAAGATCGGATCACTATAGCATATAGCCGCCATACAAACTGAACGCTTAAAATCAATTTCTTGTATGAAAATCTTTTTTATTAGAAAATATATAGATAATGAACTTTCTATACGCTTTCATACTATAAGAAATGTAGGAATGAGGATTTTATAGCTACGGTAGAGCGAAGTAATGTTTTTATTTTTTTTTATTATATTTTTATTTTTCTTATTTTTGTATTTTTGTATTTTTATTTTTTTTTTTTAATTTTTGTATTTTTAATTTTTTTATTTTATATATATTTTTTGTTATTTTTATTTTTTATATTTTTAATTTTTTTATTTTATATATTTTTCTTATTTTTATTTTATTTTTAATTTTTTATTTTATACATTTTCTTATTTTTAATTTTTTGTATATTTTTGTTTATTTTATTTTATTTATATATTTTTTATTTTTCTATATTTTTTTATTTTATAAGAAATGTAGGTGTGAAGATTTTATAGCTACAAGCGAAACAATGTTTTTTTATTTTTTATTTATTTTTATTATATTTTTATTTATTATTTTTTCTTATTTTTATTTTTGTATTTTTATATTTTATGTTTTTTTTTATTTTATACATTTTCTTATTTTTGTATTTTTATATTTTTAATTTTTTATTTTATATACTTTTCTTATTTTTATATTTTTTATATTTTTAATTTTTATATTTTCAATTTTTTCATTTTTATATGTTTTTTATTTTATTTTATTTTTTTTAATTTTTATTTTATATATTTTTTCTTAATTTTTAATTTTTTTGTATATTTTTGTTTATTTTATTTTATTTATATATTTTTGTATTTTATCTATTTTTTTTTTTTTTAATTTATTTTTTATTGTTTAACTTTTTCTTTCTTTTTCTGTTTCTTTTATTTGTCATTTATAATTTTCTTTCTCCACTTTTCGCCGCTTTCCGTTCACTGACACATTTGTACGTGCGCATACGCTGCTTCTAAATATCGTTTTCTTTTTGCTTGTCCGCACAAAATCACTTTTTAATGCTTAGGCTTATTATACGAGCATGCAAGTTTAATCGCCATCGTATAATCTATCGGCATGACATTAATGTCTTTATAACGCCAGCTTTCACTTAATGTCTCTTTCGTCGAATCACCATGTGATTTTATTTGTCTTCGCATTTCCATTTGACGAGCGCGCTGTGTGAAATTACCGCAATATATCACTCTACAACAATGAAATTCCACATACGACTATCATTGCATTTGCATGCCGCCGGCCTTTGTTTAGACAAAACTATTAACTGACAGTCATATATTGCGCCAAACTATCCTGTAAATCCTGCATAAATTTGCTTAACCGCCTGCCAGTTCCTTTTTAACGCCTCATTTATTTGGCAGTATTCATAGCAAAAAGGCTTTGTACTCAAAATACACACATATATACATATAAATATGTATCACACTCACACACACATACTTGCACTTGTCGGCTTGTAAATGCTCCTACATTACTGCCTATGTAATTAATGACGTTTAACACATTGTCCGACATGCTCCTGCTGTTGTTGTTGTGATTGAGTACATTCCAGATGAGTCACTGTAAACAATATCTTGTTGCATTGTTGTAATAACAATCTTCTAGTCATTGTTGACGCCGCTTCTGGCTTCGGAATACAAATGCATTCATTATTTTGCACTTTGTCTACTCTCGCCGAACAATGCGCGATTTAGAGTACAATAAAAACAACAGTTATGCCACCCCCTCGCTTCTTGTTCGCACTCGACTTGCCTGATTGATTGATGTTGTTGCGTTCGTCATTATCTACTTACTTATATCTATTATGCATACTTACATGTTTATGCATATGTATGCGCGTGTGTGTGTCGCTGATGGCATTTTCATTCTGCCCTTTGCTGTGTGTAATCCCCCTTTGAGTGGGACCAAGCAAATCACCGTATCAAAAAAAAAAAACAAAAAAAAAAAAACGAGCGAAAACTTTCATTACAACGAAATTAAAGACCTTATACATTTTGGGGTCTGTTGAGCAACAACAATAACATGAAAGCTACAAAACAAATAGAATACTTAATTTGCATTAAAAGGTTTCGAAAATCGAGCGCGCAGTATGCAAGCAAATGAGCTGAACTCCGGAGTTCTGCGAAGAAAACAACTTTCAAAACAAATTCAAAATATGAAGAAAAAAGCTGGCAACAACAAAAGCAAAGTTTAAAAAGTGCTGACAAAGAGTTTACAATAATAGCTTTGTGCTATAATATGTAGCACGTCTCTCTTGTTGCGGCTTATCGCTTTTCACAATCCACTGCTCAATTCACATAATGAGATCGTATAATGAGATTTGCGCAAATCCAACAGAGACAATATTTGTTTTAATTACTTTGCTATGATATGTATGTATGTTCTTTGAAAAGACCATATGACATTTACACAGTTCACTAGCGTCGAAATGTGTGGCGGGTTTATGGTGTGTTGTGAGCGCTGGCGTGTTTTACCACAGTTCACATAACCTCAATTTTGAACTGTTTAGTTTTTGTTAGTATAAAGCGTATTTAATCTTACTGAAAGTAGACCAAATTTAGCTATTAGACTATTTAGAACTTTCTTTAAGACTAATTAACACTTGAATCTGGCTATTTCGTGCGACTTTTTAAAGTTAATTTTCGAGTAATTTTTTTTTTGATTGGCGAGTTAACCAAATATTGAAGATTTTTATTATTGAAAACTTGTTAAGCAACAATAATTTTTTTTATTAAATTTAGTGTTGTAATGTTTTTTATTTTAGATATTTACAGTTTCTTATTTATATTCTAATTTTTTATATTATTTTATTTTTGTTGGAAAATTCTTAAACACAAAGAAGAATCAATTAAAATTGGTTACGGAACGTTTCAACAAAAACAAAATAACATAAAAATACAAAATAATAAAAAAATAAATTTTTTAATTAAAAAATATTTTTATATTTCACGTTTTAATTTTTTAATTTTTATTTTTTTTTTGTTGTAAATAACTATAATTTAAATTTTTTTCAATATTTATGAATTTATAATATTTTTTTATATGTATTATTTATTTATTTTTTCTTGCTTTTACATGAATTATATGTGTTAAATTTTTTAATACAATTTCTTTTATTTTCTTATTTTTATGTTTAAAAAGCTGTAATTTAATTGTAATTCAATATTTATAATATTTTTTTTTTGTATTTTATATTGTTTTTTGTTTTTAATTTTATTTGTATTTTATACATTAAGGATATTTATTTACATTACTTGCTTTAATTTTTTTGTTTAAATATCTGTAATCTATTTTTCTCAATATTTGTAAATTCATAATATTTTGTTGTTTTTTGTATTTTTTATTTATTTTTTTATTTTTTTGGTATTTTATGCATTAAGATTATTTATTTACATTATTTGTTATATATTTCATAAGTTGTTTTTTATATTATTTCTTCTATTTTTTTGTTTAAATATACATACATATGTAATTGATTTTTTTCAATATTTTTAAATTTATAATATTTGTTTTTTTATTTTTGTATTTTTTTTTTGGTTTTACATTAAGAATATTTATTTACATTATTTGTTACAATTTTTTGTTAAATAGCAATAATTTTTTTATTGTTTAAAATTTTATTATTGTTGTTGTTTAATTTAATTTAATTTTTAATACATTTTTGTCTTTATTTTGTTTATTTTTTTGTAATATTTTTTAACTATATTAAATTAGTTTTTAGCTGAAGCTGAAAATTTATATTTTTACGCAATTTTTATTATTTTCATTTGATTATTTAATTTTTATTTCTTTGTTTGGTTCTTTTTTTGTTTTGGTTTTATGTGTTTAAGTATTTTTAACTTTGTTATTATATTTTAATAAAATTTTATTTTCTTTTAATTTTTAAGTTTTTATGTATTATATTATTTTAATTTCATTATTAGAACTTGTTTATTGTATTATTATTAATTTTAGGTTTTATTTTATTATTTCTTTAATATTTTAGCTATTTTTAAAATATCAATATGTTATTATTATTTTTTTTTAATTTTGAAATATTTTTTTCTTAATTTTATTATTAATTTTTATTATTTTTGTAATTTATTAATTTTTGTTATATTTTTTTGTTATATTTTAAACTAATTTTATTTTGTTTTTTTCTTTATATTTTAAATTAATACTTATTTTGATTTTTCTTTATATTTTATATATTTCTTTAATTTTTATATTTTTTTCTTATTTTGTTTTAGTTTTGTTATTAATACTTTTTTATTATATTACTATTATTTTGTAGGTTTTATTTTATTTTTAATATTTTTACCTACATACTTTTTAATATATAATTATTATATTTTTTATTTGGAATTTTGTAATATGTTTCCCTTACTTTTATATTTTATTTTTACTAATTTACTTATTTATTTATTTTTTTTTATTAGTTTTAAATTTTTTATTTATTTTTGTTTGTTAATTTTTTATTAATTTTTTTTTTATTTTCTTTTATCATTTTTTATAATTTTTTTATTTGTTTCTAATAACGTGCGTCCTAAATTTCTCTTCGCCATGCTTAACCATAACCAATACTTGGCAGCTCACGCATTCGCTCCTCCGTCGTTTTTAGTACATACCATACACGCGTAATTTTAGTATCGCAGCATAAACTGGTTCGTGTCCAAGTTGTCCGCGTCACGAACAACAATTGAACATTGATAAATGTTGTTGTTTCGTATATTTTTATTAGTTTCATTTTTTTACTTTATTTGTTTTTCTCTTTAATACACACGACTAACACTTCTTTCTGCTTCGTTTAACTATTTTCATAAAGTACATACACCGATACACCCATGCTATTTGTTGTTGTGTTATTGTTGTCCGCTTGGTCCATTACTTGTGCAGTGGAATTTTTAATTGAAAACTAGTCAAGCCAGAAATTAAGAAATGTGCTCAATTGTACTAGTCGCCGCATACCTTTTCTAAGCAAACGAGCACATACATATGTATGTACATACATACCTATCTGCATGTGTGCGTGTGCGTGTGTACAAATATAACGATATTAATGGTTATCGGTTTTGTAAATGGAAAAAATGCAAATCACTATAGGCAGTGTATTGATAAATACTTGCGTGGACTAAATTAAGAATTTGCTTAGTACTTATTGACATTTTCGTCTGTCTGTACAGTTAGTTGCAAGCAACTATGTCGTTTGCTAAGTGCTTTCATTGATTTATTCATGTTTCTTTGGCACAGCAGAAGCGGTTGTTATGTAACAGTTGCGCTTAATTATTATTTAGTTTTCCTAAGAAATGTTGGAAGGTTTGTCAAGTTTGTTTTGCTAATAAATATTTAAAGAGTAGCAGCTGTGAGTAACATTTATGCATATAATTCTCCTATAAATCCAATTTGTTCATATTTGTTTGCCATAAACACTTAACAACGGGGAATTTTTAGTGAACTGTTTGACGTGTGTGACGTCACAATATACATACTTACATATGTATGTATGTTTTTAGGTGCATGTGTTCTATTTTATTTGCGCAAAGCAACGCTTTTAGTATTCCTGTTAGGTAGTCAGTTGCGAAATTTCTAGGAAAAATTTAATCAACAGAAATTATTTGTTTTTTAATCGTTGGGCGTGAAAAGCGACAAATACAAACACATGAACTACATACATATGTATACATACATATGTATGTAGGTATGTATGTACATGGTAGGACCACTAATTTGAAATCATTTAGCATAAACACATTTTTTTTTCAATTTTTCGACAAAATGTGATAAAGAAAAATATATTAAATAAAAAAAATTAGTCATAAAATAATCAATTAAAATTAAATTTGGTGAAATTATTGAAATAAAATTAAAATTAGTTAAAATTAATTTTACATTATTAAAAATTAATCTTTTAATTAAGTAATTTAAATTTAATTAAAATATTACTTTTAATTTTTTATGGAGTTTTCAATTAATAAAAATTAGAAAAATACAGATGTTAATTAAAATAGTAAAATTAATTTGAAAAAATATAAATTCAAAAAATTCAACATCCAACACCTATGCTTTTTCGAAAAAATTAGTTCATTTTTATTCAGAAATGATAATAACGTGGCAACTACATACTATGTGGTCATGTATTTTGGTTGTACTATTGATTATATTTTATTAATTAATGAAACAAGTTGCTAAGTAATATTAAATAATAAAAAATAAATAATAATCAATAATAAGAAACTTAGGTAAAATAATATAAATTGAATTAATTTCTAATAATTCTGTTGAACAAAACGAATAAATAAATAAAAATAATAAAAAAATGTTAGTTATGAAAAAATATTTAACTTAATTAAAATTAATTTAATTAATTAAAAAAAATTATTTAAAGAAATAAATATTAATTTAATTAAATCAGTTGAAAAAAAAATAAAATTAATAAATTTAAATAAATAAAATTACTTTAAATAGTAAAATTTTTTTATTAAAATTAAAAAATATGTTTTTTAAAATGAAATAATTGTAAGAAATGCAACTATTAAAATAATTTTACTAAATTAACTGCCAATAATTGTAATAGCGTAGAAAAAAAATAGAAAATTAAAGAAATAAATTTTAAAATTAATTTTCATAAAAAATATGTATTCCAACGAAAGCAAGAAATCTAATAACTTAACCAAATTTGATTCATTTACTTCAAATATTTGTAAACATTTTGAAAGAAATAAAGTTTTTTTTTTTGTAACCAAGAAATTAAAAATAATAATTGTTAAATTAATGCAGTTAAAAAAATAAATTAATTAATTAAAAAGAATAAATAAATAAATATTATATAAATTAATAATATTTATTACTAAATTAGTATTAAAATTAAATGAATTAATTAAATACTAAATTGATTTTATAAATTTAGTTAATTAAATAGATTTAAGTAAAATAATTAATTTAATTAAAATTTAGATTTAAATATTAGTTAAAGCTATTAGATTAAGGGCATAAAATACTTAAGATTAGGTCGAAACTAATTGCAATAAATCGCTTCATTTTCTGAACTATAAGATAGATTGATATTTCAATAATTTTTGAATGCAAATTAAATGTTAAAAATTAATTAATTTAATTAAAAATTATTAATTAAAATTAACTAGAACCCTAATTTGATCAATTTATTATTAAATTAAAATTAAAAATATCTAAATTTAATTAAAATAATTATTTACAAAAATTAATTATTAAATAAATTAAATTAATTATTTAATAAAATTAATTATTAATTAAATTGTAAAGATTTATTGCTAAATTAATTTTTTAAATAGAATTAATTTATTTATTAGTTAAATTAAATAATAATTGAGGTGGCATAAATTTATAATTAAACGAAAGCAAGCAATCTTAATAAAAATAGAATTGCCTTAAACTGCCCTGACCTCATAAAATAATTTATTACCTCTTTATTTTCACTCATTTTCTAATTAAGAGTGTGACCGCTTCAATTCGCGATTGCTACACATATGTATGTATAGCAAAAACCTGATAACACCTGCTACTAAGCCTTATTACTTATTTGTAATCAGTATTTGTTGGCGCGCAATTGCTCACGCGACATTTCAATTTTATATTTAATTTATTTCCACTGCCAACTTCTTATTTATGCTCATCCACAAACATATTTGCGCAAAAATGCTTTAATTGTTTACTGATTACCAACAAATACGCCCGCAACAACAATTTCCTTTTGACAGACACACAGGTACTTACATACTTGCTAGTAAAATACGAAAGCATAAAATTGAGCGCATCAAAGCCAATGGCAAAAGCTCGGCTATAAATTTGTTTCAACTCAACAGCTCGTTGACTGTTTCATTGCCTTTCGCGCTACAAAAAAATATGACGCTTTGAACTGCACCTACAGCAAATTGTGGCCCAAGCGCACACAATCGCTATATACATATGCATATGTATGTATGTGTATGTATGTTTGTTTGTGTTTGCCATAAATAAAGCTGCCACCTTCATGTTAAAAACTAAAGCACACGCTCAACTTGATTTTGCCCCGCTCATACAAGCATTTGAACATCGCTTGTCAGCCAGCTCTCCCTCCCCCCGTCGGGCATACCGCGTAAATACGCTTGGCCTAG
This sequence comes from Bactrocera tryoni, assembly GCF_016617805.1. NCBI lineage: Eukaryota > Metazoa > Arthropoda > Insecta > Diptera > Tephritidae > Bactrocera > Bactrocera tryoni. Next base: position 14,496,316 of record NC_052499.1, read on the forward strand.
GCACACACACCTCTCATATCTTATCTAATTTTCCAGGTAAACTTTTTTCACAGTCATAAATTTTTTTCACCGCAATAATAGTAACTAATCCGCAGCTGTGCGTATGTGTATGTGTGTGTGTGTGCTTGGATTTTTGTTAATATTTATTTGACTTCTTTTAATTTCATATGCCCCAATTTGTTGTTAAGCTGGTTGCCAATCTAATATTTACTAATTTCATACTTGAAACTGTTTGTTCACCTCATCTTTGTTTGTGTGTGTGTTGTGTAATGAGGTAAAAGTAAACTATCTAGCTTAAAATTAATGCTAATATAAATAATTTTCTGGTATCGCTTTTATAAAAGTGTATCTAAATATTTGCCTCGGGTTTCTTTCCTTCGCTGCGAGCAAATATTTTACCACTTTCCATGTGTGTGTGAGTGTGTGCGTGTGGCAAATTTGTAATTCGCCATGTTGTGCAGCCATTTGTTTTCTGTGCGCCACAATTAGATAATGCCATCAGTGTTTTTTTATTGTGTTCGCTTTATTCACGTCATTATTTCAGCATTGTCTGTCTGTCAAGACCGCAAAATAAAAACAAGAAACTAAAATTTCAAATTAAAAAAAAGTAAATCCAAGTCAACGCGCTTGATGTGCACGTTAGTCGTTAGTCTGGCGTAACTAGTTAACGCTTGTGTCTACAAAGCATGCTGATTGCTAATCTCTATTTACAGTTGGTTATGTGTACCGTTATGTGGTGCCTTGCTGCAGTATAATTGTTGTTAATGAACAATTTTATTTTATGAACTTAAAAAGTTTAGCGTGTGGCACGAAAAGATGTAATACATATGTATGTATGTACATATAAGTGCATTAGCTCGATTAAATCAGTACGTTATTATTTAATTTTTTAATAAATTTATTTCAAATAATATTTTTTAATTTACTTTGTTTTTAATAATTTTTTTTAATATTTTTTTTAATAATATATTATTTTTAATGGTTTTTAAATACATTTTATTTATGTATGTATACATATGTATGTATGTATGTACATATAAGTGCATTAGCTCGATTAAATCAGTACGTTATTATTTAATTTTTTTAATAAATTTATTTTAAATAATTTTTTTCAATTTACTTTGTTTTTAATATTTTTTTTTAATATTTTTTTTAATAATATATTACTTTTAATGGTTTTTAAATACATTTTCTTTATGTATGTATACATATGTATGTACATATGTATATATGTATAAGTGCATTAGCTCGATTAAATCAGTACGTTATTATTTAATGTTTTCAATAAATTTATTTTAAATAATTTTTTTCTAATTTAATTTGTTTTTAATAATTTTTAATATTTTTTTTTTTAATAAAATATTATTTTTAATGGTTTTTAAATTTTATTTAATTTATCTTTTAAATTTGTTTTAATACTTTTTTATAATTTTTTTATATATTTTTTTTATATATATATTTTTTTATATTTTTTTTAATAATTTTTTTTTAATAATTTATTTTTTAATGGATTTGAAATAATTTTTTTTTATAATTTATTTTTATAATTTTTTTACTAATTTTTAAATTATTATTTTTTTAATTTTTTTAATGATGTTTTTTTTTAATTTTTATTTTTTAAACAATATATGTTATTTTAAATTGTTTTTAAATAAATTTTGTTTGAATATTTTTTTATATTTTTTTTGCTTTTTTACTTATTTTAATATGTTTTTTTACTTTTTTTAATATTTTTTTAATTATTTAATTTATTTTTTTTGTAATTTAATTTTGTTTTTTTTCATTTAATTTTACATTGTGTTTATTCTCAAGCTGTTTGCTCATATGTACATATGTATGTCTGTATGTGTGCGTGTTTGTACTTAATGTTAAGTGAACTGATAAGCCTTTAAACTAATCTAGATTGACATTTAGGTGACTCCAGTATATACATAAGCAGCAATTTTCGTCATTACAAGGTTGTCACGTACCCACTTATTTATACAAACACATTCATATAATACATAAGTATGTGCAATATGAAATGTAACGTAATTATTTTTTTTGTAATGATTACGCCATTACAATACAATTCTAGTCGCCTTGAGTTAACACTGAGTACTTGAAATGACTATACAGTTTGAAATATATACTATATCACTGCCACTTTGCAATCGATAATGAGTTTTTGTAATGATGACTACTGAATACATTGATTCAAAGCTGAGTACTTAAAGTTGATAGCGGTGATTTGAAGAGCTACATATATGAAAAAAAGCAAGGCTTTAATAAACTGTTAATACTGTGAGATGCTGGAGAATATTTCGAAATAATGCTAGAAAAACGTTATAAAAGTATTATAAATACAAACTGACTACCTTCTGCTGATAATGATTACTTTTGTGTGAATATTAAGTAATTCGAACTGATATTAGGGACTTCAAGTAAGCGTTAAAAGCTTTTACAGCAGCAAACAACAAAAAGTAATTTTAATTGTAATGGTAATTGTAATTGCAATACATGTAATTGTAATGCTGGCTCAAGGCTTGCATTACTTTATACTTCCAGCTTGTTATGAACAATTAAGTAATATATAAATCAATATTAAGTACAGTTAATGAGTGCTTTGAAGATTAATTGATACTGATTACTTTTGCGAAAAATTAAGTAGGTACATTGAACTGATATTAAATGCTTAAAATAAGTACAGAGAACTTTTACAATAGCATTTTTACAAAAGCACATAACAATAAGTAATTGTAATGGTAATGGTAATGGTAATTGTAATATTACTTCCCATACTACATTACTTTGTACTACAAATTGATGCTGCGTTTTATTGAATAATTAAATAATATTCAAATCGTTAATAAGCACCGATACTGAATGCTTTGAAGGTTGCCAAATTTCTTAAATTGCTAATGATTACTTGTGCGTGAATATTAAGAATCTCGGACTGAAAATTAAAACTTAAAATAAGTACTTACAACTTTTACAACAGCAAACAACAATAATAAATTGTAATGATAATGCCGATGGTAATGGAAGTTGTAATTTTAATTGTAATAGTAATGTAAATTATCATTTCAATGGTAATTAATGTAAATGTAATGATAATGGTAATTAAAACTGCTTGCTTCGACTTTATTAGTGACTTAGCAATAATAATAATAATTAATTTATGGCAAGCAACAATAAATACATAATTGTAAACGTGTTGGTAATTGTAATTGTAATGATGGTTGTAATTGTAATTGTAATGTTACTTGTAGTTTTAATAATAATAATTAATTTATGGCAAATAACAATAAATAATTGTAATCGTAGTCGTAATTGTAATGATAATTGTAATTGTAATTGTAATGGTAATGGTATTTATAGTTTTATTTATAATTTCAAAGGTTATTAAAGTAAATGTAATAGTAATTATAGTTACAACTAATTACTTCAACTTTAATACTGAATACTAACATATTTTTCTAGTAGGTAATGAATACTGTTTATTAACTTTTTAAAAATGCTATGTCATCAAGTTTTTTCATTAAATGCAGTTATACAAATGAATGTACATACATATATCTACATATACATATGTATGTATGTACATATATGAATATGTGAATTGTATATTCATACACTAATTTTGTTTGACTTTTGTTTCCTTTGATTATGCTCGCGATTAGCTCTATTGCGAAAAATCAATAAATTCATTAACACGAAACAACTTGCAAATCAAGTGTAATTCTTTAGCTGTAATTACACTTGCGCTAATGGACGCCTACACCATACATTTGTATTTTAACACTCTTTCATTGTGCCACTTGCGCTGTCATCCTCGCAATCCGCGCCGGCCCGCCCACACAAAGCTCGCAAATCACCTCAAACTTTGCCCTCACTTAAATCCTTGTTATTATTTTCCCCATTATTTCACCAAACAAACAAATGCATATTCATCATATGCGAAAAGCACACATTTGCGCTTATTTCATATGATGCTTACACATATCGTGCATGCATGTACGAGTATGGATGTGATGTTGTACGGGTGGGTGGCTGTGTGTGTGTGTCAGCACGTCTGTTGACCGTAAATATGCGCAGACAAATATGTGCGCTTGATATTCGTTCGTTTGTAGGGTCTTAAGTAAAGTAAACACACTCGACAAAGTGAAAACAAACATATCAACAAAATGATAAGTTCAACCCTCTCGAAGCTGAAGCCACTATTTTCCCCGACCAGACAATGTGCACGAACGCGGTGGCTGACTTTGGGATGATGGCGTTTGGGCCGCGTCAACAGCGTCAACGGTAACTACTTGCAACTTAATCTACACACACATAACATATACATACATATATTTACATATGTACATATATATATATACATACAGACACAAGCATTGGGGCCTATGTATTTGTCATTATGTATGTATATATGCCGACCACTAAATGTGCAGTTGTGTGTGTGTGCGCACGCATTTACTATCGCCACCACTGTTATTTATTAAAAAAGCAAAAGGCGAAATGGCAGTTCATGAAATAAAGCAACTAAAAACAAACTTGGCTTTTGCTGCTTGCGTTTGTATGGCGAGAGACCCCAAACATTTCATCAGCGCTCAGCATTCTTAATTTCCCTTTTCTGTTTCTGTTTTTGTTTTTGTTTTTGCATTTCGCTTTGAGTCCATTGATTGCATGCTCGTGCGACCCACCACATTGCCTGTCGACCCAAACAGCCATTCGACCATCCGTCCCACCATCTGTCCAACCATCGGTCCATCTATCCGCACACATCCATCAATCCATCCAACTAGCCGTTCAGCCGTCCGTTCGTCCAACTAGTGCCAGCCAGCAGCGTGTTTCTTTACAAAGCGCTATTCCTATGCCATCAGCCGCCTTTATACTCATATTGCAAACAATTGGGCTTTCCTCATACACTTTCATGTACGTGTGTTGCAACTATTTGTTATTTCTGCTTGTGCTCTATTGTTGTAGGCCTCAGTCCCCGCAGTTGGGGCGTGAGTGTGCTGACGACGTGACCTAGAGACATTCTGGCCCAAAACTATAACGCTTCATGTGTATTGTTGCTGTGTGTGTGTACTATTGAGATTTCCATTCTGTGGCAAGCAACACTGAAGGCAGGCGCACAAATTACGCCCGCTTTGTTTTACTGCTTTTATTTTAATTATTTTCTTGTTTGGATTTTTCAAATGCAAATTTCACAAATACTTTTGCTGCGCTATGCTTTCATATTGGCGCTGAGGTCATTGAGATATTCTCATGTTGCTATATTTTCATCTTTTTATTGTATAATAATGCCTTCTTTGGCTTTTATGAATTCTTTCATGTACATATTTTAATAAATATAAATAATGTATTGTTGGTGTTGTGGCTTACTTTGGTTCTATATGGTCTGTGCGGTATTTTTAGACAACCACAATGCAAACGAACGCTCGTTAGTTTAGCTTGTGCTATGGAAAGCAACAAAGAACGCGCGGTTTTGTGTAAGAAATTTTATGCGAGCTGTGCAAAAGCGTTGCCCAGTTGTAGTTAGAAAAAGCAAGTGCGCAAAAAAAATCGCAAAAAATACAAGTCACGATTTCTTCTGCATATATTTTAAAGTTTCAGTAAATATTTATCAGTTGAAAGTTTAAAAAAAAAATCACTTTCATTGCTCTACTGTTTTCACATATGTTTCTCGTTTATATATGTATATGCGTCTTTATATACGAAGTTTTGAAGATATCGTTCTGAAATTTCGCATACATTCTTTTCTCCTCAAGTAGCTGCTCATTTGTCGGAATCGCCGATATCGGACCACTGTAGCATATAGCTGTCATACAAACTGATTTTTCAAAATCAAGTTTTTGTATGGAAAACTTTTTTATTTCACGAGATTTCTTCACGAAATTTCACATGAATTATTGTCTAAGGCGACGCTATAATCTACTTTGAAATGGTTCAGATCCGACCACTATAGCATATAGCTGCCGTACAAACTGATCCCTCAGAATTAAGTCCTTGTATGGAAAACTTTTTCATTTGACGAGATATCTTTAAGAAATTTGGCAGGGCATATCGTCTACGTCAGCACTATAATCTGCGTAGAAATAGTTCAGATCGAACCATTAAAGCTTATAGTTGTCATATAAACTGATCGATCAGAATTCGGTTCTTGTATGGGAAACTTTTTCATTTGACAAGATATTGTCACGAAATTTGACAGAAAATATTCTTTACGTCAACACTATAATTTGCGCAGAAATTGTTCAGATCGGACCACTATAGCATATAGCTGCCATACAAACTGATCGATAAAAATTAACTCCTTGTAAGGAATACTTTTTCATTTGACAAGATATCGTCACGAAATTTGACATGAATTATTATCCAAGACTTCACTATAATCTAGGTAATTTTTTTTCGGATCAGACTTCTATAGCTTATAGCTGTCATACAAACTGATCGCTCAGAATTAAGTCCTTGTATGGAAAACTTTATTTAACGGTTTCATTTAACGGTATATCTTCACGAAATTCCATATGCATTATTATCCAAAGCAACGATATAATCTACATAAAAATTGTTCATATCAGACCACTATAGCTTATAGCTGCCATACAAACTGAGCGATCAAAATCAAGTTCCTTATGGCAATTTTTATTTGTGCAGGGTATTATGACGTAGGTGCAATCGAAGTTTACTTTTACGCTTGTTTTCTTTTCTTTTTTCCACTTTTTTTCGCCATAAGATGGCCTTCACTACTTAATATTTCGCAATAATTTAGCTTTAACGCCGTGCACCCTTACTTCGTACATTTTTTTTTGTCACATTTTCCACTTTACTTACTTATTTTGGTATATTTATTAAAAATTCTTCAATCTTATATCACGTTTCGCTTTTGTTTGAGTTGCTTGCCTTTATTTAATTTCGCTGATAGTCCGCTATTTGAGTAGATAAGCTAAGGCGAATCGTAAGTAATTTTTCGCTAAAGCCTTATTATGTAATTAAATACATATTTCCTTCCATGCTTAGTTGCTGATTTTTTGCTGCTGTGTGCATGTAATTTGACGAGTGCTTTAATTGAAGTTGAATAACGCAACAAATGTGTACATATGTATATTAATATATACTATATGTACTTCCATGTCGTATGTGCAGTATTAGGCATTTTTCGGTTTAATTACCTAAAATAAATAAAAAATAGTTGAAAATTTTACTTAAATCCAGCATTTTCGAAATATGTATAGCCGCTCATACATTATGCCACCAACGATTTTTCTACAGTTGTTGCTGCAAACACACATACATACATACATACAAATTTATTTGTTTAAGCATTTTTTACGACTTCACACCTCAATTTACTTGGCTCTATATAATGCCCAGCTTGGTATCATCCCGCTACGTCGTAAATTTCCTTCCCTACCTGTATTTCGCTCGCCGGTCTTTATGGTCGTTCTTAGCGTAAATCCCGCTGAATTTGTTTGCTCAGCGTAACACCCAGATATGTATTTTATAGAAACTTTTAAAGTTTTTTTTTTCAATATCCATTTCTTTTTATTGTGTGCTCTGCAGCCATTAAGCATTTTTACATTTCCTGCGCTCCTCTCTATTTACCGTTGGCTTAACGCGGTTTTCACACTTGATAACGGCCACGAATGCGGTTGAACGCATAAATATATTTATATGTATGTATATCCCATAAGTTATTTATGTAGGCATACATATGTGTTCGACGATTGTGTGTTGTGGACAAATTCTTGGCCAGGCGCACGCGCGTTAAATTGATTTATGACGGCGTTGCAGCAGGCCAAAATGCTGTTTGCGCATTTTTGTTTATAACCAAATGTGTACATATGTATGTACATAAATTCAGTAAATAAGCATATTTAGTAAATAAATATATAATATATGTGCTAGTTGTCGGAAATTAGAACAATTCGTGGAATATGTGCCAGTTATATGTAAAAATATATTTACATATGTATCTTTGTATATAAAAAGTCATTTAGTTTACTTATTTCGCCACGTGAAACTGATTAGAAAAGTATCTGTAGCAATCTATTGTCAGCACCTAGGCCATCGGAGAACCTATACAGTATAGATACATATGTATGTAAGTATGTACTTAAATAAATGATCAGCGTGACATGCTGAGTGGATTAGCTTATGACCGTCTTTATATACGCGATTTAGTCTATTAATTTTTGAGTTATCGGTCTGAAATTTCGCACACGTCCTTTCCTCCCTAAGAAATTACTCGTTTGTCGAAATTACCGGTATCGGACCACTATAGCATATAGTTGCCATACAAACTGACCGATCAAAATAAAGTGCTTGTATGGAAAACTTTTTTATTTGGCGAGTTATCTTCACTAAATTTGGCACAAATTATTAACTAAGATAGTGCTATAATCTGAGTAAAAATTGTTCAGATCAGACAACTATAGCTTTTAGCTGCCATACAAACTGATCGATCAAAAACAAGTAGTTGTATGGAAAACTATTTTATTTAACTGGATATCTTTAAGAAATTTGGCAGGAAATATTGTCTATGTCAACACTATAATCTGTGCAGAAAAAGTTCAGATCGGGCACCTATAGCTTATAGCTGTCATACAAACTGATCGATCAAATTTAAGTGCTTGTATGGAAAACTTTTTCATTAAACAAGATATCTTCATGAAATTTGGCACGGATAACTGTTTGAGACAATGCAATAATCTCCGAGAATTTTGTTGAGATCGCACCACTATAGCATATATGTAGCTGCCATACATACTCCTCTATTAAAATCATGATAAAAGTCTTTTTATATCCTTTTATGCTACAACAAACGAACTTGTGTAGAGTATTATAGCTAGGGTATTTTGTTCAATAATAATTCGACTTTTTTTTAATAAAAATGAATAAATAAAAATGTGTTTTAGTATACATAATTCTACTAAATTACAAATAATTAATAAATGTCTGTTCCATTTATTTTTGGCTGAGTTTAATAAGAATTTGTGTAAAGTCAAAAATAAGTTCAATCAATGATTTCTTAGTACTACTGCTATCAACATTTCCGTTCACAATTTGTGCAATTTCCATAAAAGTTTGAGCTGTTTTCAAGTTAATCAAAAATATTTGTTTCTTTACTGACGTCGCAATAGCGCACGCTGAGAGTTAAGTGTGGAAAAGCGCTCGCTCAGAGAGCATACTATCTTTTCTTATATTCATACACTCTAGCTGCTTTATAATTTTTTTATGCTTTATATTTTTTTATTTTATTTTTTTTTATTTATTTTTATATTTTATTTTTATTTTTAATTTTTTTATTTTTTAAATTTTTATTTTTATTTTTATTTTTTTTTATTTATTTTTATATTTATTTTATATTTTTTTATTTTATTTTTTTTATTTTTTGATATTTTTTTACTTTTCTATTTTGATATTTTTTTAAATTTTTTATTTATTTCTAATTTTTTTATTTTTATTTTTATTATTTATTTTTATTTTTTTATTTATTTTTATTTTTTTATTTTTATTTTTTTATTTTTTTTATTTATTTTTTATTTTTTTTATTTTTATTTTATTTATTTTTATTTTATTTATGACCATTTTAGATATTTTTTTATTTATTTTTTATAATTTTTTTTAAATTTTTCTAATTTTTAAATTTTATTTTTATTTATTTTTATTTTTTTTTTTTTATTTTTTTATTTTTTTTTTTTATTTTTATTTATTTTTTATTTTATTTTTTATATTTTATTTTTTACTTTTCTAAACTTCTTGCTAATTATTATTGCATTTTAATTTAGTTCATATTCTCCACTTCAGTTTTTACTTAGTATGCGTTTTTAGCTGTGTGTAGTTCCCCAACCCAGTTGCATTGTTGTACTTGTAAGCCTGCTGTTGTGAGCGCACCTACTTCAGCTGAAATGTGGTCAAAGTACAAGTACAATCATCGATCATACCGATTGATTTTCGCCAGAAACCGCCAGTAGTTGCTTCATATACCACACATACGTATGTATGCAAGTATGTGCGTGTGTGTGCTGACAACCGCTTTTATTTCATTTCCGACGAGGTGTTTGCGGTTTCCGGCTGTGCACTCAAAGTTTGCTGATGCGCCGACAATAACCGCTGCAATATTTACCTAAAGACTGACTCGCATATTTGTATACATGTTTGCATGCGTGTGTGTATGCACAGCAGCTACACTTTTAATTGCGGCGAAACTTTAATTTAATCGCTTGAAAATGCTTTTAAATGTTGAAGGTGGAGTTGGCGTCCAAATATGAATTAATTTATGTAATTAGGCACATTTTTGTTCGTATTTTGTGGGCAAGGGCGCGAAATTTCAAATAGTTTTGGTTGTGCGTTGAAAGTTTCATGCTTCGCTAAGCGGCGAATTGCACTGAAGGCCAAGCGTTAGTGTTAAGTTCTTAAGAAAATTTATTGTAATTACACAGCGCCGGCATGCAAGTGCGTGAAAACTTATGAAATCGTGTCGATATTACTTTTTTATTACACAATTGTAACTACGTAATCACCATAACAACAACAATAATACTTATCATAATATCAATTGTGTCGAATTTAATTAAAGTGCAAAATTCGAAATCATTTCAAAAGAATTCATACAAAAGAAAAAATATCTTTCTTTGTATGCAAAAAGAATGGAATGCATGCGTTTTTTAGCGTCGCCAAGCTTAGAATACATAAAAGGAACACAAAAGTAAGCGGATTGCAAAGATAATTGAAGCAACATCAATGAATTTTTCGCTGGTTTTGAAGCGACAACAATTGAGTGAAATAAAAACGAATAGTTGAATGCCAAGTGAGTTCATTAAATTCCTACAAAGCAGCGCTGGTTTAAAGCAATATGCGCTGGATGCAAGAGTGTGAAAGAGAAAAATGAAAATAAAATAAAAAGTGTCATGAAATAACAATAAAAAGTGTCTCGAAATAATAATAAAAAGTTTCGTAAAATACTAATAAAAAGTGTCTTGAAATATGAGCGAATATGGAAATATGAAATCGCACTGCAGTTATGAAATTCGAAAGAATATTTCAGTGAAACTGAAAACCGCATGAAATCACTGAAAAAAATTAAAAAAAAAGAAGTTGCAAAATAGTTGCAAAAAATTGATGCAATGAAATGGAACACGCAATGAAGTGAATTCACAGAATTGAAAATGACATACACACAAAATAAAAAATACATTATGATAAAAAAGTACCCGGAAATTGTGAATAAAAAAATGATATTAAAAAATATTTAATTATGCAACAATATTTATTTTTTCGCATTCAAATAATCCCTAATAAAAATACATTGTGACAAAAAAGTACCCGGAAATTGTAAATAAAAAAATTATATTAAACAAATATTTAATTATGCGTCAATATTTATTTTGTCGCCTTCAAAGTAATCTCAAATAAAAAATACATTGTGACAAAAAAGTACCCGGAAATTGCAAATAGAACGCAAATATTCAATTATGCATGAATATTTAGTTTGTAATAAACTTATACCAACGATTTTTCCATTACTCGTTAGTAATTAATATATTATACTAGAATAGATTATAAAATGTACTAATTAGTATAAAAAATAATCTTAAAAAAAATACAGTGAAATATATAATTATGAAATTATGTTGAAAATGAAATTTAAATGATTATTTTTTTTCAATGTTTGTATAAAAGTATGCTGAATTCTAAGCGAAAAAAGTGATTTAGAGATATAAATGTGAGTGAAATTACATAAAATTTAAAAGAAAAGTGTTGTGAAATGTATAACATTTTTACGAAGCATTTCAGAAACGGATGAAATTTAATGAAGTGTGAAAGAGCATAATGAAAACGTTATAAAATTAAGTGGATCTAAAGTGAAAAATTTACAGAAGAAGCTTATTTACTATTACTCTCTGATGAATTTAGGTGAAGTTGAAGTGAAAAGTAACAAGAAATAGATTGGAGAAATGAAATGAAATTATGTAATATTAAATATTACGAAAACTTGGTGAAATCTATAAATTTGAGTAAAAAAGTATAGTGAAACACATTGGATTATTCTCAAGCGTATTGAAAAGGTATGAAATTCCACGAATATTACAAAAAAAAATTCATAAACTCGAGTTAATTTGATGAGAAATTAAAAATTTAAATTTGGGGATATTGTTAATATGGAATATAGTATTGAAAGGAGATTCTCTGAAAATTTGAGATAAATCGGTCTAATAGAAGCTGAGAAATCGTGGATATCGCTTTGAAAAAGATAGTTTCGGGAGAAAAATGAGTTGAAAGCCGTGTCAAGTGTCAAGCTGTCATGTGATTTTTATTCAGTAGTGTTTGACATTTCATCGTGGAAAGACTTGCGCATGAATAACGTTTACCAATCGTTCAACTTTATTACGAAAATACACGTTCTATAAAGAATGTGTTGCGCGCTCCATGGTCCACATAATCGGCCTACTGAGCGTACTATTCGCAAGACCATCAGCCATCTTGAGACCCAGCATTCATTATTCGATAGTATTCGCCATAATAGACCAGCACGCAATGAAAAAAATATAGCAGCCGTAGCTGAGAGTGTACACGAAAACCGTGGAAAGTCGATTCGATGCCGTACGCAGCAAGTTGGACTGACACAGGCGCCGTGGGTCCGCCCCTGGACTGACATAGAAACGACTTCGTCACGATCTTAAATTGAAAACGTACAAAATACAGCTTGTGCAAGAACTGAAGCCGCTCGACCATTCCAAGCGACATTGCTTCGCTCTATGGGCTTCGGAAAAATTCCAAGAAGAGCCGACGTTTTCAAACGAAATTTTGTTCAGCGATAAGGCCCATTTCTGGCTCAACGGGTATGTAAAACAAGCAAAATTGCCGCATTTGGGACGAAGAGCAAACTGAAGAGATTCAAGAGCTGCCATTTCATCCGAAAAAACAACGGTTTGGTATAGTTTGCTGGTGGAATCATCGGTTCATATTTCTTCAAAAATGTTGCCGGTGAGAACGTAATCGCGCCATTATAACCGTCTATTTGATACCTGAAATTGAAGCTCGTGATCTCGGCGACATTTGGCTTTTATAAGACGGCCCTCCGACGTATCCTTCCGGCTATTACAAACTTCATGGCGAAGTTGCTATACACTGTGTTTACCATATAAAAATGTTTTCATGCCAAGCTACCAAGAGTAGCCCAACTAATATTGTTGATAGAGTCTTCTAAACCAGTGAAATTAAATGAAAAATTTAAATAGCTAATAGCTCTGTCAAATCTAAACAAATATTTGTGCCATAAATCAGCGTTAGTTGCTCACCACAATAGCTGCGCCCTTGCCGCCACTTCTCCCTTTTCTATATCATCGATATTCCGTGCAATTATCGCTTTCTCGCCCACCTAACCTCATTCGTCTGCTGCGTAGGTCGACACACATACGAGTATAAGCCTATTATTCACGTTCGAAAACGTTTAAAATATAAAGTTCATTGTGCTAACCAAAATTGTACATACGAGTGTTTAATAAGTTATTGACCGCCGCCCCGCTGGAGCAAAAGGTGCTAAAAGAAAGTAATTGTTTATGCCAATGCTTAATATATCTACGCAGATGGACTTGAGTCACTGGCTTTATGGCGCGCGAAACTGGTGACGGCTAAGAGAATAGATAAATAATTGCTGCATAAAATCGCTTTCTAATATAATAAATGAAGTCATGTGATTTTTAATATAGTAAAAAGAAATGAAGCATGATTAAAAAAATAATTCCATTGTGCAAATCGCATTATCAACGAAAGTTTGCTGTTGCTGCTATTGCATTTGTTTGGCTGATTAGAAAATTTCCCTTACCGTCGAGCGGCAAACGAACACTCACTAGTGGCATGAACGTCAAGCAAAGCAACAACACAAGTTTCTTACTTTTTTAACATTACTTAACTTTTTTTTTAATTCAACACGGTTGATTTGAAATGAGCGACTTGAGCAGCATGCGATTTAGCGTGAAAAAAATACTGGCTAATATTGGTTCCGGTAAATACCGTACGAGAAATTTTAGCTCAGTCGCGCTACTCGCTTGTGTGAGTACTAATTTAAGCTTATTTGGTATATTTTTTGTCGTTATTTGTTTAACTTTTTTCAACAAAATTCAGCTTTTTTATTATTATTTCCCAGTATTTCAGATTTTTTACTACTATTTTGACTTTCTTATAAATTTAGAAGTTATTTGTTATGTTAATTGATTTTTGTAGCTTTTTTTCGCTAAACACATTTTTGCTGACAATTAGTGCCTGTGGTCGGGATTAATATATTTATAGTCCCCGTTCACACTTGGGTGTTAATAAATCTTCAATAGAACACTTGTTTGCTGGTCCAACATATACATACATACCTCGTCACTTAAAATTCAAAACAATATAGCATCAAAAAAAATCGAAAATCGCTGTCACATATAATAACCAATATATAAACATTTTATAACCAAAACTTTTGTTTCAATTTGAGTGTATGAAACCAATATATAAACATTTTATAACCAAAACTTTTGTTTCAATTTGAGTGTATGAAACCAATATATAACCATTTTATAACCAAAACTCAAATTTTGTTTCAATATGAGTGGTTTCAATTATATTGCTGTAAACGTTGGAAAAGTGATGTTGCACTATTTTGCAATTTAGTTGACAATATACTATAGTGACTAATATAATTAACGGCTTCACAGCGAGCTTCCAAGCGAATTCTTGATTCTGTAAAGCCTGGACTTCGACGCGACATAATTTTCGCGTAGGCACGTTGTTACTTTGTAAGTTCGGACGAATTTACAGCATTATTAGTGTTTTTACTTTTAACATATTTTAAGTTGTCAGGAAGTTTGTAACACTCGTAGACCATATACATAAATTATCAGCGTGACAAGCTGTACATAGGTCCATCTTTTCGTCTGTATATATGCGAACTAGTCGCTCAGTTTTTGAGTTATTGATCTGAAATTTTGTACAATGCCTTTTTCGCCATGAAGCTGCTCATTTACCAGAATCGTCGATATTGGACCAACCTAGTATATATGTATGTATGTAGTTGTCATGCAAAGTTAATGATCAAACCCAAGTCCTTTAAAAAAACAACTTCTTTATTTGATCAGATATCTCCACGAAATTTGGTGTAGAATATTGCCTTAGACAACTCTATAATCTACGAACAAATTGTTCAGATCCGTCCACTATAGCGTATAGCTGCCATACGAAGTGAACGATCAAATTATAGTTTTTGTATAAAAAACTTTTTTATTTCATGAGATATCTGTATAAAATTTAAAACAAATTATTGTTCCAGGCAAAGCTACAATTTCCGAAAATATTATTTCGAACGGACCACTATAACGTATAGCTGCCATACAAACTGACCGATCAAACTCAAGTACTTTTAAAGAAAACTTTTTTATTTCACGAGATATCTTCATGAAATTCGGCATAAACTATGCTCCAAGAAAGTGCTACAATCTCCAAAAGTTTTTTTTTTGTATTGGACCACTATAGCATATAGTTGTCATAGATAGTTATCGGACAAAATCAAATCTTTGTATGGAAAACTTTTTTATTTAGCGAGATACCTGCACAATATTTAATATGAGTTATTGCTTAAGGCAACGGTACAATCGGTGTGAAAGTTAATTAGGTCGGACTACTATAGCATATATGTATGTAAGTAGGTGCCATACAAGGTAACCAATCTAAATCAAGTGCCTGTATAGAAACTGTTTTATTCGACGAGACATTTGCCCGAAATTCAGCATGGATTATGCTTAAAGACAGCGCTACAATCTTCGAAGGTATTGTTTCGATGAAATCAATATAGCACACAGCTATTATGTTATACAAGCGACCGTTCAAAATAACTGCTGTTATAACGATAACATTTTTATTTGTGAATGGTGTTTTTATTATTGTTGTTATTTTTTATTTTTTTTTTTTTTTATATTTTAGTGCTTTTATTGTTGTTATTTTTAAAATTTTTGTGTTTTTAACATTTTAATGCTTTTGTTTTTGTTGTTTTTTCAATTTATTATTTATTTTTTTGTTGTTTTTTTAATTTTTTTTTTTATTTTTTATTTTTTTATTTTTATTTTTTTTATTTTTTTTTTATTTTTTATTTTTTTTTTTTTTTTAATATTTTTGATTTGTTGTTGTTGTTTTTCGATTTTTTTAAATTTTTAGTTTTCTATTTTTTAGTTTTTTATTTTTCATTCTTTTTTTTCTCTTTTTTAATTTTTTAAATTTATTTTTATTTACTTTTGTTTATTTGTTTTTTGTTTTTGTTTTTGTTATATTTTTATTTTATTTACATCAATTTGATTTTTAATTATTACTTTCATTTCAATTTTTTTTGTTCACTTACATTTTGTTTAATTTTTTTAAATTAATTTTATTTTTTTTTCATATGCATTTCATTTAATTTTTTCCCCTGTTTTTTTTATCTTTTTTTTAATTAAATTGTTCTAAATCCTCCCCGCCTAACTCAATTTATGTACTTTTCATGCAAATAGAAATTGCGCATAATTTAATAATTTCACAGCCCCCAACAACAATTTATGCCGCACTTAATTGCAAACTAGTGCTCTCATAAATATTAGCTTAGAAGCCAAAAGCACCAATTCAAATAATCAAATAAATAATAACTGAAAACACTAGAGTACTCACGTACCTTTTTAAGTTTGTGGCTCCCTGCAGCGTGCGTGGCCCACTTTAGCTGCGCTTAATTGTTATTGCACTTTATCATACACGTTACAATGTATGGATACTACACCCAGCAGATGAACGTACATATGTATGTATGGATATGTATATTTGTGTGTGTGTGTGTTTCATAAAAATGTAATGTTTCCTCTTTTACATACAAAACTACTTGAAGACATATGTTTCCTTCACCTTACTACATGACCACACTTATATGTATATAGATCATACATATGCCTATCTGCATATACAAATAAATACACACACACACTTACATACATGTATACGGCATTTACTTAGCATATGCTCGCTAGTTGGGCCGCAATTAGCCGCAATAAAATGTGTAAATTAGTCAAGTGCTGTGGATTCAGTGTGCCATGACTCGGCAACGAGTGCTTCTAGTTGTTGTTTCTACTGTTGTAGTTGCTTCGTATTTGTGTTATGTATTTTTGTTTTTACTGCAGCTTTTGTTTTCGCTTTAAGTACTTGACTTTCAAAAATACAAACATATGTTGGAAATGTGCATATTTTACCAATTCACGTCTCACCTCCCGCCTTGTGCCATTTATTTTCCCATCTTTTGTGTTTTATTGGTTGCGTTGCTTCTTTTTTTCTCTTTGCTTATTGTTTAATATTACTGATTGTTGCGACCACATGCCAAGCGGCGATCCATTAACGTCGCCGCTGACGCGCCTTTTACCTCATATTTACCATATATTCACGACTGTGTGTGTGTTGGGGCCCCTTCCGCAGCATTCTTATTTGGCTTGGGGAAATACAGCGGAGTATCACTTTTGTAGACATATGTATGTACTTTCCTTTTTTGTATTATTGCTTCATAAAGGTTAAACGCATAGGTGGCGGAAATAGGTGAAGCGCGTCCCAGCCAACCGTTGGTCCAAGTGCCTGCCCGCGCGTCAGCCGCCTGACTAGCTGTTAGTTAGTTGTTTGTCTTGCTGTAAATGTTTGAGTTGGCTGGCCGGCTGACGGTTTGGTAGCATAAAATTTGATTTTAGACATTTCATATTGGAATTTTTGGCATCTCTGAGGCTCGCTCTCGCGCTTCACATATTTACTCAGCAGCCGTAATTGCTTTATGGCGCATATTTGGCAGTAATTTTTAATAGAATTTTGATCTTTTTTTTCGATTTTTTTGACAATTTTGCGATTTTTATTATGCTACATACATATACACGTTTCTTTTCTTCTTTAAATCAATTTGGTGTACTGATTTTTACATTTTCCGCTTTATTGTCTACTTGTACACGGGCGCTTTAATGGCGTAGTTTCCTACTCAAAGCCGTTTGTATGGGATTTCATGATTTTAACAGCAATTACTTATAAACAGGCGGAATTTTTCTTGCCGATTTAAACAAAAAATATTAAAAATAAAAATTATAAAAAGGGATGATGATAACAAAAAATTCAGAAATATTAATATAAAGAGAACATAATAAAAATAAAATAAATATTAAAGAAAATTAATGAAATAAAAAATTTCAAAAAAAATTATATTAAACAAATGGTATAAAAATTAAAAAGTAACAAAAATAAAATAAATGTTAAAAGAAAATAATGAAATAGAAAATTACAAAAAAAATCAATTAAAAATATAGTATAAATATCACAAAAAAAAAAATAATAAAATGAAAAAAAATGTAAAAAATTAAATTATAAAATATAAATATTAAAAGAAAATAAATAAAAAATTTCAAAATATTAGATTAAAAAAATATCACAAAAATTAAAGGAAAATAAAATATTTATTAAATGAAAAATATGAAATAAAATAATTGCAAAAAACTTAAATTAAAAAAATAGTACAAATGTTAAGAAAAAATAATAAAAAATAAAATAAATATTAAAAAACTTAAATAAAAAAATTGCAAACCAATTGAATTAAAAAATAGTAAAAAAATGAAAGTAAAATAAATATTAATAGAAAATAATAAAATGAAAAAATTTCAAAAAAATTAGATTAAAAAATAGCACAAAAATTAAAAGAAAATAAAATAAATATTAAATGAAAAATATGAAATTAAATAATTGCAAAAAACTTAAACTAAAAAAAATAGTATAAAAGTTAAAGAAAATAATAAAAATAAAATAATTATTAAAACAAAAATTAAATAAAAATTGCAAAACAATTGAATTAGAAAAAAATTGTTAAAATTAAAATAAAAAAATAAAATAAAATAAATATTAATAAAAATTTAGAAATAAAAAAATTACAGAAAAAAATTAAAAATATAGTATAAATATAAAAAAATAATGAAATAAAACCATTACACAAAAAAATAAAAATCACAAAAACTTTTATTAAAAATAGCACACAAAATAAAAAGAAAAATAATATTGTATATAAATATATAAAATAAAATAAATTTTAAATAAAATAATGAAATAAAAATTACAAAAAAATAAATTAAAAATTTAAGAAAAATAAAAATAAAAATAGCATTAAAAAAATAAAATTAAAACTAAAAAATAGCATTAAAAAAATAAGATTAAAATTAAAAAATAGCCTAAAAATTAAAGGAAAATAATAAAAGTATATATATATATATATATATATGTATGTTATACATACATATTACACATACATACATATTCAAAGAAAATAAAATAAAAATTTAAAAATAGTATAAAAAACTAAAGATATTAAAAATAAAAAATAAAAAAGAAAATTAAAAAAAAATATTGCCACAATAATACCCTTAAAGCCTAGCGAATTATTGCTCCTTTCAAGAAGCACTTCATTTTATTATAATTAAAATATTTGCCTTTTTCTCGCTACCTACCGCTTGCACAACAAACATACACATCTAACTGCAAGTTTTTATGTACATATGTAATATGTACATATACATATGTACGTGTACGTTTATGCCTGCCTACAACCGCAATTGCCTTCGCGTACTTTTGCCAATTTTGCCACCGTGCTGCAAGTAAACATATTTACTACTGTATGACTACCGTGCAGCTCAAAAGTGTATGTAAGCAGCCAAGCATGGCAGCGAAAAAAAAATATGAAAAACAATTAAAAAATGAAAACAATAAAAAAAACAATAACAACGATTTAAATACCCTTAATAAGTGCATTTCTTGTAGCATAAAATCATCAGTTTGTATGGCAGCTATATGCTATAGTGGTTTGATCTGAACAATTTCTTCGGAGATCATACGATTGTCTCAGACAATAGCACTTGCAGAATTTCGTGAAGATATCTTGCCAAATAAAAAAGTTTTCCATACAATGATTTTATTTTGATTTGTCAGGTTGTATGGCAGCTATATGTTATAGCGGTTCGATCTGAACAATTTCTTCAGATATTGTAGTGTTGCCTTTGAAAATAAGCCATGCAAAATTTCGTGAAGATATCTTGTCAAATAAAAAAATTTTTCATACAACGACTTTATTTTGATTTGTCAGTTTGTATGGCAGCTATATGCTATAGTAGTCTGATATCGACAGTTCCGACATATAAGCAACTTCTTTGGGAGAAAACAGCATGTGCATCTCAAAAACTGCGGGAGTACGCGTACATACCAATAGAACACTACAACACTTAATATACCCTTTTGATGATATAGCGAAAAAGTTCATAAAAAATGAAAAAAAGTAAAAATCACAGACAACAAAATAATTGCAAAAGTAAAAAAAAGTATTTTTCCAGCAACGAAAAAAAACAACAGCCGTCCATTAAGCATACGAAAACAAAAAAGAAATACGAAAACTTTCAGAGAACAATGAAAAAATTGCAAAAATTAAAACTGCAACAACAACGTAGTTTTTTCAAGCAATTACAACAACATCGTCCGTCCTTAAAGCATTCAAAAAAATTGTCTGTTGTGGTTATTGCCTTTTAATTGAAATATTTTTCTCTGCACTTCTTATGCAGCTACTTCCACGGGCAGGTCAGACCGCTCGCTACTCACCAGCCGAAGTGCTGTTGACTCCACGCCGACTGACTGCACTGCAAACATACTTATTTAAGTACCCATAAAACCCTATTAGCTTGCATCCTTTACGCTTAAGTACAATGGGCGAGCGGCCGCCGGCAGTAGCAGCAGCAGCAGCAGCAAAAATTTACAGTAGTTACATTGACTACAAGCGTTGACCCTTAAAAACTACACTTGGCACTGCACACTTACCGTTTAATGCCTACCCCAAGTACGTGTATGTGTGTGTGTGTACGTGTTTTTAATTTTCGCCTCCTTTGTGCAAACAACAAATACAATGAGTTTGTGGAGAATAAAATTTACACTTATGCCTCGGCATGATTTATGGCTTGGTTAGGTTACCGTCGAAAAGAAATGAACCAAAAAATGCAATAACAGCACACTTTTGAAAACTGCCAACAATTGGCAAACTTCTATGCGCTCCGCTCCTTGGCTGCCGGCTACTGCTGCTGCCGCTTTTGTGCGATTTTGTATGTAAATTCATTAATTTCTTGTTCAACTATTCGTTTGGGTATTATTGGTTTTTCAAGCATTTTGATTGATTTTCGCTCAAGGTTAAGCAAAGTTGAGGTAATTGTCATGCTTTTATGAAAGACTGCTACCGCCGGTGCTGTCAATAGCATGGACGTATGTAGGTTGAGCGCTTCTCGCAAGGATTGCTTGGCGGTGCGAGCGCATAAAATGAGCTTATAATTGGTTTACAACAACAACTGTGGCCGGAACAATAAATCACGAGTGAGAAAGCGAGCTTTTTTCGGAAAAGCAGCAGTGACTTGTACTCAGTTTGAAATAATTTTTTTGATCCACGGCGATCGAAATTTTACAATTAATGCTGGAATTTCAGAATGTAACGAGCTTTCAGCATTATTACTGTACTCTTGGGCGCTCTGAGCTTTTTCACTTGAGCTTTTTTCAAAGTTTCAAATATTTTTTTTAACCACGGAGATTGAAATTTTACAGTTATTGAGGAAATTTCAAAATGTAACGAGCTTTCAGCATTATGACAGTCTTTTTGAGCCGTCTGAGCTTTTTTGAGTTCACATGTAGTTCTTACTTGTAATATTCGCTTTGGAACTATATTTCGGAAATCGATTATTATGTTTTTCGTAGATGACTGAGCTTAAAGCTTAAGCTCGAAAATAGTTGGAAAGGAAGTGAAAATCCCCAGTTAAAGCGGGAACTACAAAATCTTAGCTTTTTATAGTTCGAAAATCGATTATTTTGCATTTTTGAGAAGCTTTTAGAACGTTACCTAGAGCTTAAAGCTCAAACCAGTCGAAAAGTAGACAAAACTTCACTTCATTATCTGAGTAGTTTTGACCGATATATTATTTCTTTTATGGTTCTGAGTTTTCTTTAACCTCACATAATTGTATGAACTTTGACCATTATTATTGTCTTCTAGAGGGTCTAAGTTTTCATTTTGTTCACATATGTATAAGTCTAATTTTAAATGTTCTTTTTAGAATTATAGTTCGAAAATTATTGTTACGCGTTTCTAAGAAGACTTTTGAAACGAGCCCTAGAGCTTAAAGCTCAAAGTAGTCGAACACAACACAAAACTTCACATCAGTAGCTTAGTAGTTTTTCTATTATTTTATTCTTTTTATACATAGTTCTGAGCTTTTTTTAACCTCACAAAATCTTAAGAGCTTTAATCGTTATTATAGTTCTTGTAGAGGGAAGCTTTCTTATATTTTTGGAATATGTAAATTAATTTCTATATTTTATATGAATATGTATACATATTTTTGCTTATGTTTTGCGTTCTTATGACGTCACCAACGATATTAAGCATTCAAAAATCGTTGACTTCGTCGCTCTGCACTTGTTTTGCACACTTTTCTTCTACAAAATTATAGCGAATTTTATTTATTTATAGTTTTGCATAGTTTTGAGAATTTTTTAGAAACTTTTGCTATCTTCTTTTTGCATATAAATTACTCAATAAGTTAAGTTTATAAGCAAACTAATTTTTGTTTATATTTTGTTTTTATTTTCAGGTAAGTTGAAACACTTGAATTTCAATGAATTCTACGAATCTTCGACTGCGACTATTTAGCGCTATTAGCATAAATGTTTGAGTTATACAAATAACTCTACACATGACGCAGCGGGCTATATTGAATGAAGAGCACCATTAACAAGGCATCTAAGCTTGCCTGTTGCAGGCTCATCACTGGTTAGCGGTGAATTTTTTAATCAAGTTAGATTGTATTTTTTATACAAAATATTTACTCACTCATTTTTAAATATTTTGTTTTTTCAAATAATTATTGTTCGCATAATTAATTTTTTTTTTGCTTAATTGCCTGTATATATGTATGTATGTATATATCGTCATTTGAAATGCTTAAAAAATCGAAACTGATTTTTTTATTGCTTACGATTCACAACATCATATTACATATATGTATGTATGTGCATATTTATAAAATTTTCAGCTTCCATAGTCAGATATAACTAATATATAACCCATATTTAACCGATATATAACCAATCTATAACCACTTTATAACCAAAACTCACATTTCATTTCAATATGAGTGGTTTCAATTATATCGCTTATGAAAGGCGATGTTATGTTATTTTGCATTTTAGGTGACGATATACATACATACATACATACATATATACATATGTATGTATATGTATGTGTGTATGTATGTACGCACATGTCTATCAAAAAATCAATATTTTTTCTCCTTCAACACTCTCAAAAATTCACGCATAATTTACATATGTATGTTCAAGCGGGCGAAGGCGCAAACACCTGTTTGCATTTTCCATGCAACAACAACGAAAAAAGTTCGGTATAAAAAAATGTGTTTAATTATGCAAATCGTTGTGGCCGTGATGCATGCAAATAAAGCCGCAAACTCGTGAATTATGTCGCTCTGACATTCGAACAGGGCGGGCAAAACAAAAAAAAGATACTAAAAAGGCAAATAAAAATTTAAAGTAAAAAAGAAAGAATTTTAAATAGAAAAATAATTTTTTTAATTTAAAAAGCAAAGATAATCAAAAAAATTAAAAGCAAAAAAGATAATAGAAAAACATTAAAGAGCAAAAATAATAAAAAATATAAAAACGAAAATTAATTAAAAAATTAAAAGAAAATTAGTAAAAAAATTAAAAAAAAATTAATAAAAAATTAATTAAAAAATTAATAAAAAAATTAAAAAGAAAATTAATTAAAAAAAATTAAAAGAAAAATTAATTAAAAAAAAAAAATGTAAAAAAAAATATTGCAAAACAGACGCAAAAAAAATTAAAATAGAATAAAAATTGTAAAACAAAAAAAATCCCTATATAGAGATACACACATATGAATTTTTTTATTTTTCAATTAACCTGTCTACCGACATTTGCCTCCAACTCGCACATGTCTAATTGTTAATAATTCACTGAGAATTGGTTAACGTGTGAAACCACGTGTTTTGTAACTCTCACAGTCTCTCTTTTGCAGTGTCCCCGAACTCCCACTTGACAACTTGTATTATTTACATTTAACGCTTGTTCCGCTCACACCTCACACGACAACAACACAGGTCACACGTCACACTTGTGTGTTCGATTGCAATTTTTTTGTTTGCTCTCATGCATATTGTGACAAATAAGCGGCGCCAGTAATCAAATAAGTTATGAAATGTATTACAAGTGAATATTAGTTGTTGTTGTTTTGAAGGAATAGTACTAAATGTTTGTAATTTCACATATTCGTGTAAGGCGACAAAGTTGTCGAGAATGTGACTAAGTAAAATGTTTATAAACCAACATATGTACATATGTATGTATGTACATAGTACAGCTAGGAAAATAAAGGCAACACAAATTTTGTGATTTCGAAATGCTTAGTAACTAGAAATGGGCGTCTAATAGCTTACATTTGCGACTTTGCGCGATTTGTTGGTCTATAACCAGCTTCGTGCGGTGTTTTCTCCAAATTTGAACTTTTATTTAAGATAAACATAATAATATTATACAAAGTATTGCCCAACTGAAGCTTTCAATATTTTTCCAGCTTTCTGGCAATTTCTTGATGTCATCTCTAAAGAATTACGCCGCTTTTAGATAGGTAGCTAGTGTGGGTATCTGATGACGTACCTAAACCTATAGGAGGCTTACTATGAAACCAGCGGACTTAAATTCTCTCACTCCCCTCACAGCCTCTGCAGATAAATCAACGAACCAAGCCGATTTTTGATACCTTTCTGCTGTGAATCGTATTCCACTGATAGCGTTCTGTATCGACCGGACCGCACCATTCGGAACCGTTCCGATTACGTAGACCCGACTGGCGAAGCATGTAAATTTCCGCATTATCAAACGAAATGCTTCAATAAAAAATTTTGTTAGACTGGGCCATAAAGCACTTCAAAACTACTTCAAATTAAACTAGTTGAAATTGCACCAAAGTTATAACTAGTTTGAAAGTGAAGCATATAAAATTCCGAATTATCAAACGAAACGCTTCAATAAAAAACTTTGTTAAACTGGTCCACAGTGCACTACACAACTGCTTCAAAATAAACTAGTTCAAATTGCACCAAACTTATAACTAGTTTGAAAATAGATACTTTGAGAAATACAATTTTCTCACAAATTTGAAACAATTCAATTTCAAACGAAATGCTTCAATAAAAAACTTTACTAAACTGGTCCATAATGCACTTCACAACTGTTTCAAAATAAACTAGTTTAAATTGTACCAAGCCATAACTAGTTTCAAAGTGAAGCATATAAAATTCCGTTATACATATCAAACGAAATGCTTCCGTAAAAGACCATCTTAAACTGGTCCATTATGCACTTCACAACAGCCTCAAAATATACTAGTTCAAATTGCACCAAACTTATAACTAGTTTGAAAATAGTTACTTTGAAAAATACAATTTTCTCACAAATTTTAAACAATTCAATTTCAATAGATTATCTGCTACAGCAAATATTCAACAATAATTTAGTAGTAAATGGAAATTTTTTTAATTAACTTTTCGCCTAACCCTTTTATAATAGCGCTAGAAGGGCTACTTAGAGTCCAAGTGCTAATGTCACGATCAATTATTGCCCGCTCGGAGCAAGTCCACAACAAAGCAGCGCATTTTTCGATTTCATTTCAAACAATGCTTTCATAATCAAGCTTGTAGATCGGTTTGATGGTCTATGTCTGTAAGTAAGCGGTAACTTTTTGTATGTATGTACATATGTACAATGTATTTCACTATCGTTGAGCCAAAAGGGCGCGCTTATGCCCCAATCAAAGTCATGCTGTAGCTTATCTCGCCTTAAATGGGTTTACATGCCAGGGTCCAAGTGCTGATAAATGTATATGCAGCCATACAAATATATTATATAGTTATGCATACATATGTATGTATGTATGTATGCATATTTCTGAGGCATTCCTACATACATATAGTACATAGTATAACATTTTCATTCAACCGTTCAACGGAAAAATGCTGATTCGGCTTGTCTGTAAATACGAACACACACACATGAGTGTCTAATGTACGAGTATGTGTGTATGTGTATATGTATGTATGTAAGTATAGCTATCATTTGATTTGGTTTTTTTTTCTTTCTACACGTGTTGACAATCATGTGCGACGGCCGAACAGTGAACAGCGAAGCATCGGCGTATTAAATTATTAAGGGAAACTTGATTAAGTTTGAGTGGCGTTTGGGAAATCACAAAAAATTTTGTAAATAAATAAACATAATTTAGTGCTGCATAATTTCACGTTCATAACATTGACTTACTCGCTTACGAAATTTGTGTGTAATGCGATAAGCGGAAATAAAAAAAATTGTCTGTGTGTGTGTTTATGCGATGGAATGTAATGAAATCGTGTGAACTTTTGGCGGTTCGGCGGGCGCTGCTGCTCCTTTTTCTGGTGTGTATGTGTGTGTTTGTTTGCCTGTTTGCGTTTGACATTGAATTCACATGCTGTGTGGAAGAGTTTTAAATATTTTCTTCTTCATATTTTTGTTATCTATGTTGCGTATTGTTTTAGTTATGGAGCGTAAAAATAGTCAAAATAAAGAATATGTGCTTTTTATGAATATGTTTATTTTTATTATAAATAGAAATATGTATATTCAAAACATAAGCAGGAAAAATATTTGAAAAAATTAAATGTGAATAATAAATGAAATTGATAAGAAATAAGTGGGCATTAGGCATTTGCTTGACTAAACGTGCTATTATGATTCAATATTAAATAAAAACTTTTTTGTACGAAAAATTTTGCTATATTTTTTAAGGTTTAAATTTTTTGTAACCTTAAATTTAAATAAATAATAAAAGTTAAGAGTTTTGTTTGTAACGAATACAATTTGATATATGTATATTTTTATGTTTTGTTATATTTTACTTTATATATTTACTTATTATTAAATATTTTTATATTTTTTATATTTTATTTAGTATTTTTTTATTTAATTTTTATTATATTTTATTTGCTTATTATGTTATTACTTTTATGAAAAAATTTTTTTCTATAATTTTTTTTAAACTACAAATTTTTATGTTTTAATATTTTTTTACAGTTTTTTTAAATATTTTTAGTGATTTTTATATTTTATATATAGTTTTTATTTTCTTTTTGTTATTAGTATTCTTTTTTTTAACATTTTTATCAATATTCTATAACATTTTTTTAGCCTTAAATTTAATTAAAAATAATAATAAGCATTTTGTTTGTTTTTTAGAATTTAATACATATTTTTATATTAATATTCAATTTTCTTTTGTTATATTTTAATTTATTGTGTTTATTTTTTTTAATTTTTACTTTTTATATTTTTCTTATATTTATCTTAATTTTTTAATTTTTATTTGTTTATTATTTTTATTCATTTTATTTATTTTGGTTTTAATTTTACTTATTTTATTTATACTAATTTTATATTTTTTTTAACTTAATTTTTTTTATTTTATTTATAAATTTAATCTTTCTGCCATTTAAAAAATACTAAAAAGTAATAATTTTAGATTTTTTTGCAATAATCACAACTTTGCTTTTTTATTTTTTTATTACTTAATTTTGTTTTATTAGATATATTTTAATTAATTATATTTAATATTACTTTTTATTTATTTTCTTTTTAAATTTTTCTATTTTTTTAGTTTAGTAATATTTTTATATTTTTATTCAATTTAAAATATTTTCTATTTTTATTTTATTTATTATTTTGTATTTGTTTTTATTTTTTAGTTGTTTTTTTTATTTTTTTAATATGTTTATTTGTTTATTATATATTTATACAATATATGTATGTATGTTTTTTTTATTGTTTTTTAATTATATTTTTATTTCTTATTTTTCTATATTTTTTAATTTAATTTTATTTTAGTGAGTAGTGCTGTTGTCTCCAAAAATTTTTTTCAAACACTTGATTTTAACGATCAAGGAAAATATTTATTATAAATATGAAGTTGAAATAATAAAAGAAAAATTTAAGTAAAAATATAATTTTCAACACTACTAACGCTAAAACGCATACAAAGCAAAGTTAGCACATTAGCGCCCACTAATTCCATAGGTCAGTTCATTTTAGCGAAGTTCAACTGTACAAAAATATTAAAATTGCTGTCATTTATAGCAAGATACAGCTATGTAGCCGTACAATTAGATTTAATAACAACAAGAAAAGAAAGCAAGGTGAAAAAATAAATTGCCGTTATTCAAAGTTAAAAATATTTTATTTTAATAACAATAAATTTGCCGCAATGTGTTGACATTTGTGCGCAAACAAGCAGAAAAATAGCAAAAATAAGCGGATGACAATGCCAACAGCAATGAAAGGCATTTTATTAATAAAATTTGAAATTGCCACAGAGCAAAGTGCCGCGGCAGGTTATTTAAAAACAGCACTTAAATAGGCACACACACACACGCAAATGCACGCAATGCGAACACTAAAAGAAATAAGACGACGAAAGTACACATAACGATTCATAAATTAAGCAACAACAAAAAAGTATATTTAACTAAAATTTTTTTTTATTTTAAACATAATTTTTTTATATTATATTATTTTTTTTAATTTTAAAAAAGTTTTAATTACATTTTTTTAATTTTTAAAATTTTTTAATTACTTTTATTTTTTTTTTTTTTTTTCTTTAATTTTTAAATTTTTTAATTTTAAATTTAATAATTTTTTTAATCTTTTGACTAAAAAGTTTTTTTGTAAATTTTGAAACATAACTTTTTATATTTTTTTTTTGTTTTTATTATTTTTAAATTTTTAATTTTTATTTATTTTTAAATTTTTTTATTTATTTTTAATTTTTTTATTTGTTTTTTAATTTTTATCTTTATTTTTAATTTAATTTTTAATTTTTAATTTTTATTTTTTGGTATTTTTGTAATTTTTATATATTTTTTAAGAATTGTTTTTTTTTATTTATGTTGCTATTATTCTTTTGTTTTTAACATTTGCTTTTTTACTTTTTTTTCTCTTTTTTTTATATTTTTCAAATTTTTTCTTGTATTTAGTTGCTTGTGCATAATTTAGCTATTTTTCTAAGCGCTTCAAAAACAAAACCACAATTAAACCACAAGCTAATGACAAAAATATGTACGTGGGTTGGGTTTTCTTTAAACTCAGCAACTATAAAGCTACATGCGCACAAACATACACACATACAGACGTCGTTATTTTGTTTGTTCCACGAATTAGCGCTGGGCGCTTGAATGACCTCATTAACATAAATAAGAAAAAATAAAATAATTATTAACATATTCAAAAAAATACGTATGCGTGTGTGTGTATGTGCGTATTAAAAATAGTGTTTTACTAAGATATTAAAAATCAACAAAAACAAAAACAAAGCCGCAAACACATAAAAACACAAGAGCAAGTATCGAATGTACTGAAAAGGAGAGAGGAAAGCTTAAATTAAGTAGCACACGCACACATGCACCTGTCGTTTATTGTTTTCAGTGCTTTGTGTGCAGGTGTATAATTTAATTAAAACACTTAAATTATTCCGTGTCTTTTTTAAAGTCTTCAATAGTGGTCCGTACTAAGCCATAATATTGAACAGCGACTAGTTGCCGAATAAATGTGGTAATAAACATAGATATGCGTTGTACATATACATATGTATGTGCATACACACACACCTCCATACATGCATATGTGGATATGTACAAATATAGACAGCAGACAATTGGCCGTTGGCAACATTACTTGGCTGCCCATTCAGCAACCGGAGCTTGAGCGACTACTTGGCCGGCTTTAAGACGGTTGCGCTGCTCAAATTTGGCGTTCATTGACTTGTACGCTCGCTACACGCCGCTCAAAATTCTCTATTCTATTTATGCAAATATTCTAATATTCTAATCACATTGTGGTCATGAATTAATGCAAAATTGTGTGGCAATAACGCTCGCTTTTGGTAGTGATGCTGAAGTGGTCAAGTATATAATTGTGTGAGCTGGTTAAAAAATATATGAAAATATTTAGAATAAAAACAAATGGTGGGTTTCATGAGAACATAAAATTATTTAAAAAAATGTAATAATTCTTATTTAATAAAAAAAAATGTTTATTATGATAAACTCGACTAATCTTAAAATAGAAATTAAATAATATGTGGAAATACATACATATAAAAATTATATAAATTTAATACAAGTAATAAGTAAAATACCATTGAAACATTAAAATTATATAAAATATTTTAAAAATTTATATAAATAATAAGTAAAATAAAATTTATTGAAACAAATAAAAACGTTTCCATCCTAAAACTTGATTTTCAGCGCTCAGCTTGTATGACAGCTATGCGCTATAGTGATCCGATCCGAAAATTTTGTTAGTAGAAATTACCGTTATTTTTTTATAATACTTCATACTAAATTTTGTGCAGATATCTCGTCATCTAAAAAAGTTTTTCATACAAGGATTCGATTTTGATTAATAAGTTTGCATGGCAGCTATACGCTGCAGTGATCCGATCAGAAAAATTTGTTTGGAGATAGCACAGTTATTTTTGAAAAATACTTCATGGCAAATTTTGTGAAGATATCTCGTCACATAAAAAAAATTTTCATACATGGACTTGATTTTGAACGTTCAGTTTGTATGACAGCTATATGTTGCAGTGATCTGATCTGAAAAATTTGTTTGGAGATATTACCGCTATTTTTTGACAATACTTTGTGCTAAATTTTGTGAAGATATCTTGTCATATAAAAAGTTCGCCATACAAGGACTTGATTTTGATAGATCAGTTTGTATGGCAGCTACACGCTACAGTGATCGGATCGAAAAAATTTATTTGGAGATATTACCGTTATTTTTAGGCAATACTTCGTGCTAAATTTTGTGAAGATATCTTGTCATATAAAAAGTTCGCCATACAAGGACTTGATTTTGATAGATCAGTTTGTATGACAGCTATACGCTAGAGTGATCCGATCTGAAAGATTTGTTTGGAAATATTACCGTTATTTTTCGGCAATAATTTGTGGCAAATTTCATGCAGATATCTCATCATCTAAAACAGTTTTCCATACAAGGATCCGATTTTGATTAATCCGTTTGCATGGCAGCTATATGTTATAGTGGTCCGATGTCGGCAATTCCACTAAATTGACATTTTCTTGAGAAGAATAGCACGTGTGCAAAACTTCAGTTCGATATCTTAAAAATTAAGGTACTAATTCGCATATGTACAGACCAGCGGATGGGGCTAAATCAGCTCAGTGCGTCACGTTGATTATTTATTTATATATTTAATTGATTCTCCGGCGTTTCCTTCTTTGTGTTACAAATAATAATAGATACCCTATTATTTTTTTTACTTATGTATGTATATGTATTTAAATATATATATTTTAAAAAATATAAAAATAAAAATTTGCTCATTATCCAAATTTCGCCGGCAATAAAATTTATGAACTACATATTACACAAAATTATGCACACAAATAATTTTCAACACTTCATCAACACAAAGTATTTGAACGATAAAAAAATGCTAACTGCAAATAAATTATGCCATAAAAGCGCCATAAAAATGAATTGACAGTGTTATGGCATGCGAATAAAATAGAATTATATACATATGTACATATATATTTTAAGCAAGCACACACTGTAAGTACACCCACCTTACGGCAACTCGCTAAAAGTAATTATAATAAAATTTTATAACAATAGCGTAAATATGTACACACACTCACACACACACATTAGAAGCGAGCGCGGAGTGCACGCTGTATACACTTGTCTTCACAAATATTTATCTTTACACACACACACACAGCCACAAGCTAACATTTATAATTATTTGTTTTTAACTATCTGCTTATTTGCCCGTATTTATTTACATTTCTGCATGCGCTAATGTTTCGAAATTCAAACAGATTCTAAACGCTGCGATAAAAACCACAAATTCGCTGAAATTTTCTGTTTAACTTGCGGCATATTTCTTCCACTTCATCTCGTCGTGACTTTTGTGGAGAAAGGCGGCGCGCTCGGCGAGATCATGGTGCATGTAGTGAGAGAAAAGGCCACAAATCGCAAATATTATTACATACAAGGACACACACACATACAGACAAGTGCGCTAACAAGCAGCAATTGCTTGACAGACGGGCAGACAGGCGAGTAAGGCAGTTGAACAGACGTGTGAGACGGTCAGACAGTCGCGTGAGACAGCCAGACAGATGGATAAGACGGTAGGCAGAACTGTGAGAGGGCAGACGGACGAGTGAGACAGACATCCAGCCAGCCAGCCAGTCAGCCAAATAAACAGGCAAACAAAGCACTTAACAACGTCTAAACAACCGCCAACACAGCCGCTCGCACACTAACGCGCTCGCTTGCCGGCGCGGCCGTGCTCTGATTTCCTTCAAATAGCCACCCAAATGCATGCAGTCCACATACACACACGCACACACAACATGCATGCCAGGTATTAAGCGCGCCGGTATTTAGGAGCATGACTTTCATTTCAATTTCAAGTGCCTGCTTGACTCACTGCCTCAGTAACTGACTAACTGACTGGTTGGCCTGAGTGACGGCGTGATTGAAAGAGTGACTGACGTAGCAATTCGTGCACATATCTTATATATTCATATATATGTATGTATGTGTGTGTGTTGTAGGCGTTCGATATGCGCGCCATGCGCCGTTGAGTAAACATACGCACACACACACGCCAACAAACATTACTTACTATTCATTATTATAAATTTTCATTTAATTGCTTTTGACTGCTCCCCCCACCTAATGGCCATCCCACCCTCCCTCACACACACACACACACACACACATATATACATATATATATTAAAACATTGTTGCGCCTTTTCTTTTGCTCGCTGTGTTGACTTTGTTGCTGTTTGCCTTGCGCTTTATCACATATGTAAATATGTATGTATGTATGTAGTATATTGAATTGAATGACCTGCAGCCACAGCTTAATTCTACCGTCAATTATTTCGTCAATCGTCGGCATGATGAGAACGAACGCAACCATGTACGGCTCTCCACCGTTGGGGAGATTAAAAAGATTAATTTATTTCTATTTCTAGTATTCGTTGACTGTTTTTGTTGTGTTGTGCTTCTTTTGTTTACGCTTTTCGCCAAAGCCCAAGTGCTCATACATATTCACATATGCAAATATTCTGTATGATTTCATGCCATGCACGTCTAATTAAGGTCATAAAATACGTAAATTCTTTATTTCGCTATATGAAAGTGCGCACACACACACACACATGTGAACAAATATACAAGCACAATTCCATTATATGCGAAACGAGTCATCGTGCACTTAACCTATATGCGCGTATATGTGATTGTATATTTAAGTGTTTCTATGTACATACATATGTATGTTTGTCTATACATATGCATAAATGTGTATGTGCGCCTCATGCCAAGCGTTCTGTGATAGGCTTTTGATATTGCTTACGCTTTGGCAGACTTGTGCATTAACAAATTGTTGAAAATTATGGCGCCGCCCCGCTCCGCCAACCCACACTCACACACACACACACTCACCTTTGCATTTACTTAAACAAACAGCGTTTATGCTTTCATGTTTTGATTAAGCTTCTGTCGATTGCGATATCAATGAAAAGCGCTGCTGCTGCCGCCCCAACTCTGTTGCCAACGTCGCAAGCTGTTTGTATTGTTGTTGCGCCGTGAGCGATACGGCTAATCGGCGCTCATTGAATTTGTGAATAACAACTCTTTTGATGACTGCGCCGTGGGGCGTGTTTGCCAAAGTGCGGTTATTTGACTATTGTTTGTTTATAAGAATAACAAACATATGGATGAGAATTAAAACTGTTTAATCTGTCAATCTTGCAACAAAAACATCGACAAACTAAGTGGAAGTGGGAGGCAGTGTTGCTTACCCCAAGAAATAAGAACATTACAGTTGTAAAATAATGCTCGGAAATTGCATATTTCGCGCAAGCTTTTGGTGGTGAAACAGTTTGCTTTGATATTGAAGACCAAAATTTCTACCAGAAACACCCAAAAACCGTAAAATAAACAAAATTCGAACAACTAAATATTTTTGTTTATTTATAAATATATTTTGTAGCCAATATGTGCGCACGAATTAGCATAAAAGCTTTAACTTCGAAAAAGTAAAGCAGAAATCAGCAGCAATTGCCTCGAATAGATTTTCTTGACTAAGTAACGTGATCGTAACGCAATTAAAATTTAGATAGAAAACAGATACGGATTTCAGCTTCGACTGAGAAAATGAAAGCGCTGGAAAAGCTTTTGGTCCATCTTGCAACGACGGTCAGAAATTTCTGTTAAATTCGAAAACGGATTTCAGCTACGACAAAGGCATTAAAAACAAAAGCTCTAAATAAAAATTTCCGTTAAATTCGGAAACAAAGCGGATTTTCAGCTTCAACTGAAATAAAAAAACGAAAGCTCTGGAAAAGCTTTTTGATCCATTTTGCAACGACGGTTAGAAATTTCTGATTCGAAAACTGATTTTAGGCATTAAGGCATTAAAAACAAAAGCTGAAAATAAAAACTTCTGTTAATTCGGAAACGGATACGGATTTCAGCCTCGACTGAAATAAAAAAAAAGCTCGGGAATAGCTTTTGGACCATGTTGCAACGACGCTTAGAAATTTGTGGTAAATTCGAAAACGAATTTCAGCTTCGACTAAGGCATCAAAAACAAAAGCTCTGTAAAAGCTTTGTAAAAGCTCTTGGTGCAAGATGCAATTATAAAAAATTCAAATGTATCGTACGAAACTAAAATGATTTTAAAAGAGATTAGCACACAAAGCTCTCTAAAAGCTTTGTAAAAGCTCTTGGTACACGTTGCAATTATGGGAAATTTAAATATATTTGAAAATATTAAAATGATTTTAAAAGAGTTTGGCAAGATAGTGGTAATAATTGTGCCTGCAAGTAAAATATTAACTATCGCATTTCAAATATCAAGATCAAAAATATGTATGTATTTACAGTTAGCACTGCGATAAAAATTACGAAAAGTAATTAAAAAATTTCTTTATTCTTTCAAATTAATTTCATCATCTTCGATTAAATGAACTTTCGCAAAGCTTTTTCCAGTTATCAAAACAGTCAGATTATTTATATCTCGTCTTTTATCTACTCAATCGTGTCAAAACATTTTCTTTTTAATTTTACTACATATCCAAAAGTCGCAGAGAGCCAAATCAGGTGAATACGTTAGTTACGGAATAATATGAGTCGAGTTTTTGGCAAAAGAGGCACAAAGAACCAATGCAGCGTGACCCTCTGTATTATACCGATGAAGGCACAAGAAGAGAGACACAAACTATCCAAATGATATGCAAATATTATCAACGAGGTCTCTTGATTGTCAATCAACTATTATCAAGCACGGGATCTTTGATTTTTGGACGTGATCCTCGTCGGTAGCGATTGTGGCGCAGTTCGTCCTTAGCCGAGTTTAAAACAACGCGCCAGTAGTTCTTCCTTTTCGCTGTCTAGCGGCAATTGAAGGATCCAAGTGTAGCCAGGTCCTTCTCCACCTGGTCTTTCCAACGGAGTGGAGGTTTTCCTCTTCCTCTGCTTTCTTCTCAATTCCCTTTCTTAATCCGAAGTAGCACCTGTTGGCGCTCTTTTAGAAGATTGTACCTTCTTTATTATGCTCTGCAGCTCGAATTATTTTCTCCAGCAATAGATTGAAGAGGTCACACGATAGTCTCCTTGTCTGCAGCCTCGCTTGGTATCGAACAGCTCGGACAGGTTCTTTCCGATGCTGACGGAGCTTTTGGTGTTGCTCAAAGTCAGCTTACAGCTAATTATCATAATTTAATAATAATATTTAATTACTCCGTTATGTGCTTTAAGCATTGTTTATATGGTGGCCTCATAATTTATGACCCATATTAATTCTGTGAGACCTTAAGACTGACATATACAACCGAATACGCTGCCACCCAGCTTGCAACTGTTATTTATCTTACACACATAAATTATGTGGTGTCCACATTATAGGTAGATATATACCTAACTTAGCCAATAAGTCCAGTAAATGCCAATTGATCACTCCGCTTTGCAAACTTTATTTGCCTACAAAGTTTTAATTTCCTTCACTTCATAAATTCAAATCAAAATTTCAATTTATTAACTCCGCATAACACTCGCTTTGCATCGTGATCACTCAGTTACATACACACATATGCATATACACAACGCGACACCCTATACAGACAGACATATGTATGTATGTACAAACATATTTTATGGAGCACAAACAAGGCTTAAGCCCCGCGTTATCAGCTTGTTATTTGATTAGTTTTTATTATCTACCATTTATTTATTTATAAACTCAAGCGCCGATAAGATAGAGCTGATAGTGAGTGACAAGTAAAAATGTTTGTAAATAAAAGCAGCAGAAAAAATATTCCAACATTTTGACGAGTTAATGCTCACTTGTCACCGCATACTGATCAATTAGGGAACAGCCTTAGCCGGCTGACTGACTGTCAAGCTGCTCAGCGGCGATCTGGTTGTGTGTTGTTATCGCAGCTTTGTCAATATTGTTTTCCTCTGAAAATGTGTCGCTGGCTCCGGTGTGTTTGGCACGTATTAAAACGTCAACATGGCATGGGAGCTAGGGAGAAGGGAAGAGAGCGCGGTGGTCACATTGGTGTGAAGTTAGTTACACATTTCCTGCTGACAAACGTGAACCTTCAGGAAAAATTTATAATACACGATCGTAGACTATATGAATTCAAGCCATTAGAGCAGATGTTTTATTGTCTGGAGTGAAAAAAAGACGTTTACATTTTGTCTAAGCTTTCGATGAGCTTTAGCTGAACTTTGAGCTTTAGCTGAGCTTTGACTGAACTTTAAGTGAGCTTTAACTGAATTTTGACTGAGTTTTAACTGAATTTTAACTGAGCTTTAACTGAATTTTGACTGAGCTTTAACTGAATTTTAACTGAGCTTTAGCTGAATTTTAACTGAGCTTTAGCTGAGCTTTAACTGAATTTTACTGAGCTTTAACTGAATTTTAGCTTTACTGAGTTTTAACTGAATTTTAACTGAGCTTTAGCTGAACTTTGACTGAGCTTTAGCTGAGCTTTAACTGAGCTTTATGTAAGCTTTTATGAGGTGTGTGTGGTATGCATTTTGAGAAATCCTGTCATATTATGACTTCATTCAAGTGCTGCCTTAAAGCTTTTCATTGTACAAATAACTTAGGACATGAAATTAGTACAGATCGGAAAGTTAAGTTTACGGCTTTAGTCTACTCAGCATCAAATATCAACAAAAACTTCTCATGTGAAAAGCTATAAACTATATTAATTCAAACCATTATATCAGATATTTTATTGTCTGGAGTTAAAAAGTACGCTTACACTTTACCCAAGCTTTTGTTGAGCTTTAGCTGAACTTTAACTGAGCTTTCATGAGGTATGTATGGCATGCATTTTGAGAAATCCTGCCTTATTATGATTTTTCTCAAATGCTGACGTATTTTCACGTTCTACAAATACCTTAGGACGGGAAATTAGTAGATTTCGAGACCGGAAAGTTAAGTTTACGGTTTTAGTTTATTGCTTGTTTTGTTTGACCTTGTTGCAGGACCTTCATTGTTTTAATGACCTTAGATAACTCTACTAAATAAAAAATACTTGATGGCAATTAGGACAATAATTTTCCATTACAACAACAATAATAATCAGTATAATTATTTCATATTTTTTACATAAACTAATCAAAAGTCAAAATACTCAAAGTAAATCTTAGAACAGATTGCACAATAAGCTTGCATGCCTCCAGTTCTGTTATTCAAAATTGTATTGTTGTTGTGGCATTTGTCGTGCTGTGTGTAATTTGTGAATATTTAACTTTAATCTGCTGGTTTTTATACTTTTTTATATTTTTTATTATATGTATTTTTATTTTTCATTTATTCTTCGTCATTCAACGCCTTTACGTAGTTGTTTAAATTTCGCTCGCTTGTTCTCCACGTTTCTATTGATCCACGTTTCGTATATGACAGGGGGTAGCTACACACACATACTTTTTCGTGCTTCTTCTTCGTATCACTTTAATCTCATTACAATATTTTCCATCTCCCCTTTCGTCGAGCTTGCTATTGCTCGGCCCGCTGCCACTCGCGCTCGCTTATCTACGCTTTTGTGTCGGCTTCTCAACAAATCCGGTCTATTAATTTCACAAATTACCAGATCAGAAGTGTAGTAAGTTCGTTCGTTCGACTCATCTTCATCGTCCCCATCGTCGTCGTCGTATGAACGACCTCCACATTGCGATTGACAAATTCATTTGTTTATTTGCATTTAGAATTCATTTCGATTTTTGAAAATCATCATTTCATGCTATGCCGTTGGCGAAGTGCTCGAGATATTTATGTTTTGTATGCGCGTACATATGTTTCAGCTTCTTGATTCTCCTTGTAAATCAGCGGTATTTAGGGCGCAATGCCGTGGGTCGACGCCGCTCGGCACTCCGTTGGACACGAGGCTGAAGGCTGTGCGCTTCATGCTTTTCATTCACTCCCACGGTTTGGTGCGGCGAGCGGTGAACGGCGCGCGACGCTTCATTGGAGGTATTGACGAGGAAAATTGTCTTTCAGAAATCACATTTAATTTGAACGGCGAGTTTTTGTTGTGGCTTCATTGTATTGAATTAAATAACAGTAGTTTTAATTTCCGCGAAGGAGTGTGGTGGGAAATGTGCGCGCCTCGGCGTACGTTCGGGCATATGTATGTATGTGCGTGGCTATATTTTGGGGTGTTGTTTGAAAGATTGAGAGATATGTAATTGTGGTGATTTCTGATGGGAATTCATTTGTTATCAGTATATTAGTATGCCATCTTGCGTTCTGTTTTCACTCATTGTTGAGGTAATTAATTTCTCTAATTATTTTGTATACATATGTATGTATGTACGTATGTACGTTCTTTGTCGAACTTCCACTTCCCTGCTACGTTTCGCATAGGCAACTCTTGTCAAAAAATGCAAAAGACCGTAGTATGTATGTATGTATGTATGTACATATGTATGTATGTAGGTATATCGAAGGTTTGCTTTATCCCATATCAATTTAAATGGTTGTTGTTGCTTTTAAGAGAATTTCTGAATTTTCAATTGGTTGATGTTGCTTTTGTAGCATTTAAGGGAACTCCTCAGTTTTCAGTACGTGTTCGAGAACTTGTTTTTTCGAAAGATTTGTTTTCGAAAAGAAATAAAGCGCTTGTAAAATACTGGTTTTCACAAAGATTTCAAAAGCTTCGGTGTTTCTTGTGGCATATCACATGTTTCTTTTCGGGAAAAATTACAACAAAATCGAAATAAGGTATAGAAAGCAACGTTTTGGCAAAGATTTTATGGATTGTGTATTGTGAAGTGGGGTTTCCTCACGGAAAATATAACCAGTATATAACCATTTTATAACCAAAACTCATTTTTTTTTTTTGGTTTCGATATGAGTGATTTCTATTATATTGTTTTTCCTTTGCCTGTAAGGTTTTTTATTGCTTACGATTTCGTACATTATCTTACATAAAATTTTAAGCTTCTGCTCTCAGATATGTATAACCAATATATAACCTTTTTATAACCAAAACTCAAATTTTGTTTCAATATGAGTGTTTTCTGATGGAGTGAAGTGGTCATGAGAGCCTTCCCAATAAACTTTTTTTTGGAGGTTTAAGCTTCACAACGGACCGGCGCTTTAAATTATTCTAGTGAGTTCCTAGTAGTGAATGGCTTTTGCCGCAAGGAACGACTTTTTATCTTAAACTAAGCTATACTTAGGGGATTACAATTTACGACAAGCGTTCTAAGTTCATCTAGCTGAATTATGTTTGCTATTTTTATGAAAATATACAATCTTTAGGATATATTTGTATTGGTTAACATGGACTTGAATAGAAATTATACGACGAAATTAGTCTATTTCACACTATGTAAATATTTTTGGTACTACATCAACAAGCTTTCAATCAAACTATGACAGGAAAAACTGCCAAACAAAGAGTAGTTTCAACAACATCTGGTCTGCTACTAAATGTCACTGTATGCCATGCTTTAAAGTCCTGTAAAATTCGGCTGTTTTCGTAGCTAAGCCCACAGTCTGACTCACAACTCGTTGTCAAAGCAAAGATGCGCGTGGTTAAATCTTTCAAAATTAAACGCAACAAGCGTTAATAATCCGCATAGCAATTTCATGCTTAAAGAAAGCAAATGGAAGCGCATAAAAGATTAATGCTATAAATTATTTAGAAAAAAACATTGAAATTTCCGCACACGAACATTACTTTCTTAACGACCGCCAACTAATCCTATAACAATGCCGCACAACGTGGCATGGCAACCACCGACTAAATAAGTTGTGTCGGAAAACTATTTTTGTGCGCTGTTTTTTTTTATTAGAAAATTTCATGCTGTGCGCTGGACCACCAACAACAAAGGCGATGCTGGAAAACGGCAATAAAGCAGACTTTTATGCAAGAAAATCCACATTATTGCATGCGGCAGCTTAAGCAAATGTTTATCTTTATTTTTATTTAATTCTGCGCTCACAAAAACGCACATACATGCATACATACAAACATGTATGTACATGTGTGAAATTGTATGTCGCTTAGTGCAGCACAATGCTTGCGCTTTTTAAGTTGTTGCTGCGAAGCATTGTGCTTTGTATCGATGAAATCGAAAGCAAGCGCCTAAGGTGCAGGTGGGGGGAAGACACAAAGCTAACGCATTGGCGAAGTAAGAACAGCTTATAAAATAGATAGAAAAATATAAGTATATGTGTTGTAGGCAACAAAGTACAAATTACAGCTACACATTAGTATTATCAACAGCACGTATTAAATACAGCGTAAAGCTAGTGTTGCCATCTAATTTTTTTTATTGAAAAAATATTAAATAAATATATATATAAGTATATGTAAGTGTAAATTCAAATTATAATAGTTTATAACAAATAATAGTCACAAGTCGAAAACAGTGTTGCCATGTTGAAAAAATTATAATAATGAAAGTAAATAATAAAAATATGTCTAAAAATTAATTTAATATTTCAAAAATGTTCTAGAAAACAAATAAAATATTTTATACCACAACAGTGTTGCCATATTGAAAAAAAATATAATAATTGAAATATTAGCGTTGCGTTGTCATATTGAAAGAATTATAATATTCAAAATAACTAATATAAATTTGCATCTACCAACAAATGCAATACTTCAAAAATATTCTTAAAAAAAACAATTTAAATTATTTTATACCAAAAAAGTGTTACCATATTTAAAATAAAAAAATAAAAATAGCGTTTAAAACTTAAATATTTTTTTTTAAACAGAATCAACCTTCTTTAATGTTCTAAAAACAAATAAAATATTTTATAACAAGATAATGTTGCCATATTTAAAAATAAAAAAGGCCCTTAAAAATATAATATTTTTTTAACAAAATTTAACTTTTCTAATGTTAAAAAAAATTAAATATTTATATCAAAATAGCATTGCCATATTAAAAACAAAAAATTAAAAAAGTGTTGAAAAAAGTATTTTTAATCAAAATTTCACTTTTCTTATTTTTACATGCAGGGAACAATAAAATCACATGTGTATTTTTATAAATATTTATCATTCCTACTAACCTTTCTGCTGGAAATTTAAACTCAAATATCGATCGCAACACTTTCGCGCTCAAAAAAAATTTGACCTCACTTGTATTGTTCTTATTGCTGTACACTTAGTTTGCATAGCGAACATTTGTAATTTATTAGAATAAAAAAATTAAAAACAAAAACTGAAATAAAGTAAAACTTAATTAAAATAATTAAATTTTAATTTTTAATTACATTTTACTTTTTTTAATTTTAAAATTTAAATCAAATTATAATTTTGTTTCATCAAAAGTAATACTGAATTAAAACAAAAATTAAAAATTTTTTTAAATTTTAATTTTTAATTAAATTTTTTTTTATTTTTATTTTTTAATTAAATTTTAATTTTTATTAAATTTCAATAAAATAAAAAAAACTTAATTAAAATACTTAAATTTTAATTTTTAATTAAATTTTACTTTTTTTTATTTTAAAATTTAAATCAAATTATAATTTTGTTTCATCAAAAGTAATACTGAATTTAAAAAAATTAAAAATAAATTTGAATTTTTAATTAATATTTTTTAATCTAATTTTTTTCTAATTTTAGTTTTTCAATTAAATTTGAATTTTTTTCACTGAAAGCAAAGCTGAATTAAAAAATATTAATTTTAAGTTTTTTTAATTGTTTATTTAATTTCAATTTTTAAGTACATAATTTTAACTTTAATTTTAATTTTTAATTAAATTTTAATTTTTAATTAAATTTTAATTTTTTTCACCAAAAGTAATACTGAATAAAAAAATTTTAATTAAATTTTTTAAATTTTTTAGTTTTAATTTTATAATTAAATTTTAATTCTTTAATCAAATTTTGTGTTTTTCACTAAAAATAACACTGAATTAAAAAAATTAAATTTCAATTTTTAATTAATTTTTTAACTTTAATTTTAATTTTTAATTAAATTTTTATTAATTTTTTAGTTTTAATTTTTAATTAAATTTTAATTCTTTAATCAAATTTTGTATTTTTCACTAAAAATAACACTGAATTAAAAATTAAATTTCAATTTTATTAATTTTTTTAGTTTTAATTTTTTAATTAATTTTTAATTCTTTAACGAAATTTTAAATTTTCACTAAAAGTAAAACTTTATTAAAAAAATAAATTTCAATTTTATTAATTTTTTAATTAAATTTTAATTTTATAATTAAATTTTAATTTTTTCACCCAAAGGGGCAACATTGTACACTACCGAAGCACACTACTTTAGTTACATCACTTTATCTTCTCGCATCCTAAACCACCTCGTGGATGGTGTTGTCTGCTTTTTCTATTGTTATTGTTGTACTTTTTTATTCTATTTTATTTGTTTTTTTTTGTTGTTGGTCAAATCAAAACCTTGTCTCGCCTCGGGGTGCCAGTTTTATTTACTGCCAGCACTTATAGTACACACTTTAGACACATACACACACACACATGCTTATGCATATATTTATAACTTTCTGACAATGATTGGATTTATAGCTTTATCGCCGCATCTATTGCTTCAACTTATTTACCAAAGCTACAGCTCCACTAAGTACAAGTACGCACACACAACCATACAGCCGCAACTGCTCACATATTCATATACATATGTATGTATACATTACTATGTACATATGTATGTATCGAGTTTTGTTTGCCGTTTTTATTTGTTGTTCGTAGGTCGGCTCTCATCCGCACCGAAGATTGTCATATCGAATTGTTGCGCGCTTCATTTCCAAGTCCAATTACGAATATGTCAGCTATTGCGCTCGATTCTGTCCCTGTTGGGAGTTAAATACATACATGTATGTATATATACATTTAATCGCACATATGTATGTGTGTATGTATTGGTATAACGAGGTGTTAGTGTTGTCTTTTGATATGTGCTAATTTTTCGCATAGATAAGCTTTCAACAATTCTTTCGTTATTTCGTTTTGTAACAATGAAGTTTGGCTGCCAAGCGCTTGTCACTTGGTGGAAGTGCTTTTTCTATTGATGAAGAAACGTTTTTTATTATAACTATATACATATGTATATGTAGTATGTATGTATGTACATACATAAGTACGTACTACGTGTTTGGTGTAAATAAATGTAAGCTTTGAATTCTCTTTCAATCGAATTATTAAGAAAAGGTGTTGCTGGTTCATTTTAATTCTTCTTTTTACTTAGCTAAACTAAAATCTGCAATTCTCAACAGGTTTATGAATATATTTTTAAATAAGACAGTGTGTTTAGTTGTATTAATTATAGCAATATTATCTAAAATTAATGAAATTAGTAAGAAAATATATATATTTCAAAAGTGTTTTTACATATTTTGTAGCGAGTATAGCTATAATTACTGTTTTTGTAAAAAAAAGTATTTAAAAAAAAATTGGAAAACCATATAAAAGAAGAAAAAGCATTAACTACAGTTCTGCTGCAGCTATAATACCCTACACAGGTGCATTTTGTTTAGAAAAATGGCTGTAAAAATATCTTTATATTGAATTTGATCGTTCACTTTGTATGCCAGCTATATGGTATAGTTGTTCGATCCTAAAATTTCATAAAGATATCTTCGCAAATAAAAAAGTTTTCCATACAAGAACTTGATTTTGATTTATCGGTTTATATAGCAGCTATATGCTATAGGGGTTCGTTCTAAAAAATTTGCTTACAGATTATAGGATGGTCTTAAGCAATAATTCATGCCACTTATTTCGTGAAGATATCTCTTCAAATGAAAAAGTTTTCCATACAAACATCATTCAGTTGAAGACAAAAGGATGGAAGAAGGAGGTCGATATCTTAAAAACTGAGGGACTAGTTCGCTTATATACAGACTGGTGGTCAGATGGACCTGGTTAAATCGGCTCAGCTTGCCACGCTGATCATTTGCATATAAATCTTGTAAAGATTTCTTCGTTTCGTTCCGGGTGTTACAAAGTTTGTGGCAAACTTAATAAAACCAGTTTAGGGTATAAATATTGAAATGAAAGGTTTATATCATGAGAAAATTAAATTAATTTAAAAACAATTAATTTTTGTATATTTTTCAGATTTTGAAAAATATACGTTAAGGAGGGCAAAGTAATATAATTTTCTGTAAATAAACTTAATATTATTGTGTAAAGTTTTTTTTTTTATTTTTTTTAGTTCTTTATTAAAAATTTTCTACGTGTGAACATTTTTTGCTGTATATGGAAAACACAT
Source organism: Bactrocera tryoni (assembly GCF_016617805.1). Taxonomy (NCBI): domain Eukaryota; kingdom Metazoa; phylum Arthropoda; class Insecta; order Diptera; family Tephritidae; genus Bactrocera; species Bactrocera tryoni. Next base: position 14,541,307 of record NC_052499.1, read on the forward strand.
TTTTTTGTCAGTCTGGTTCAAATTTTATCATACCAGCCAATCAAATTTGAACATATTTTTCGTCAGTCCGGTTCAAATTTGATTGGCTGCTATGATCAAATTTGAACCGGACTGACAAAAAATATTTTTACGTAGACAGTATGAAAATGTTCGCACATCGAAAATTATTATTTATATAATCACTTCGTCTAAAGCTGCTTGTTTGCATCATTCGAATTTTTTCCTTTTGGGTCAATACTTGAGAATTGCTCGTTTACTATATATAGACCTATAATTGCGAACACATTTAGCTACATATACTCGCATTTCACTCGTATCGAATCTGCATTTGGAACGGCAGTTGCTACTTTTTAAGGTGCGCGCTGTTATAGTAAGTATGCCATTTAATAATCATTTTATTTGCTTTGCTAGTTAACAAGCGAAGCGTGTTTGCGAAAATAATTGTAAAAAATAAAAAATTCAAATTCATTGTATTACTTACATATTTTTATATTTATTACCTTATACTCAGCGCTTGCATACGCCCAAAAGTTAACTGATATGCATTCGAGCGCCGTTAGGAGCACACATTTCCTTACGATTGACATAAACTCGGCTAATAATCTATATTTGCTGTTCTATATACTTACATACATACACTCCGCGCTAATTAGTGTGCGCTTGCGATGTTTGTAAAGCACATTTTTGCACTTCGCTCCACGCGCCTTACATGCCCCACCCCACGCAAGCTGCAACCACACCCAGGTGCCGTCGTAATGATGTGTTAGGTTGCTTGTTAGCCTGTGTCTGACATTATTACAGCTCATAAATAAAGCATATCTAATACGCTGATAAGCGCAATGCCGAAATACTCATAATGGTTTATCGCTATTATGTGGAAATATCAAAGTGAAAAGAAATGCTAGCAAGAAGAAGCTGAAAACCGAGTAGAATAAGGAGAAAAGCGGCTTAGCAACGAACAACAATCGAATAAAGAATGCGAATTCCCTTGACATAAAGCCAAATAAAGTAATAATCATAATATCTAACTGTAATAACAACATGCGACAACGCATTACAGGTGATTCATATCGGGCGTGACAAACTGACAAGCGTCAATGGCAGCATTCCTGCGACTTCTGCGGCGAACTTAGATTTTTTTGTTGTTTTTTGGTTTTTTCTTTCATATTTTTTTCTTTTATTTATTTTTTGATTTTTTCTCTCATTTTTTCTTTTTTTTTCCTTTTTTCTTTTATTTTTTGTCGCTTTTTTGGATGTTTCTTTCATTTATTGTTTTTGTTTTTTTTTATTTGTTTTTTTCTTTTTTCGTTTTTTCTCCATTTATTTTTGTTTTATTTTTTCTTTCATATTTTTTCTTTCATTTTTGATGTTTATTTGTCCGTACCTACATATATACATATGTATGTGTCTGTTTGCCTTAATTTCCTTTGTAATTTGCTCTCTTGCCTTACACTCTCGCGCTTATTTACATTACTCAACGGAATTAACTTATTCAATCAGCAAGATTTATATCGGCGGCTACTGTGTGCGTCTTGGCTAATAAATTTTTTGACAAGCGTATCTATCATGAAAGCAGGGAAAGGCAGAAAAAACCAAAGGAAAAACAAAAGCAAACCAAATAAATAGCAGTAAGCGGTAGGTAGCGCGATGCAGTTCATAAAACAACAACAAACAAGTAACTAGTATCGCTAACAACAACAACAACCACAGCAATATCAATGAGCGCTTCCCTAAAAAATATGCAACAACAACAAAACGTACGCAAATGCCAGCCAAAACCTATCACCACCGCGCCCAACCTCTTGCTTTGTCCGTCCGCCCGCAAATGCGCTTTGTACCAGGTTCTTCTTTCCATGCTGTTTGCTTTATATGTATATAAATACAATTTCCCGCTTTTATAGCGGAGTTTTTTCTCGATTTTTTCCTTTTTTTATTTCAGGTGAGTGGTTTTTGGCCTTTGACCTGCAGTTCAGTTAGACAAATATTTTCTGTGAATTAATTGTGTAGCGCGCTGTCTTTCTGCCTTTGTACACAGCATTTGTTTGCTTACCGTTCGCTTTGTGCTCGCTTGCTGTTTGTTGTTGTTTTTTTGTTGTGTTCCTGTTCATTGCTGTAATTTTTGTGCTGTCTCAATTTTTATTATGCGCTGTATAACAATCTTATCGTTTATTATCTTTAAATACCATAAATGAAAGACACTGTGTGTGAGAAATGCGTGAAGACGGCAGACGTGAAGGGGTTTCTTCAATATTTTTTTGTTGTTGTAATTTCATTGTTTATACTTAACTAATGCATATGCGCCCATTTACTACTGAAATATGCATTTTTTCTATTATTTTTTATTATACACACACTTTTCATGCAGACTGTAATGAATTAATTTTATTTCGCTGCTGTCGCCTTTCCGAGTTGAAAGTACTTTTAATTTATACAAACTTTCAATTTATGTGTAGTTTATAAATTTTCCAACTAATCGCATATGGGTTGTTGCTGTGTTGCGCTTCTAACTTGTTGTGAAGACATAAATTTTGGTTGTCATATTTTTCGTTGTTGGGTTCTATAGGCGCTTATATACATACAGTAGAGGCCCGCTAATCCGGATCAATTAAAACCGGCCCCTATCCGGAATATCAGGGAATCCGGATTACCAAAGACATATCAGAACTATGTACTCGTATTAAGAAAAAATATGTATAAATTTCTGTTTGTTTATTATAACAAATAATACACATGTTCCAAAAAAACAATAAAGCATAAAAGTGAATGTAGTGAATAATAAATATGTGATCCGGATTAGAGAATACGGATAGAGAATATCGGTCCGGATTACAAGGGACATAATAGAAATTTTGAATTTTTTAACCCTGTCCGGATTACAGTGGAATCCGGATTAGGCCGTGTCCGGATTAGCGGGCCTCTACTGTATGTACATATGTACATATATAGCTGTGTATAACTGCCGCATTTTTTGAAGAATTATGAAAAAAATTGACAAAATAGAAAAAAACGAAAAAATGTAAAAATAAAATAAAAAAATTTAAAAATTTAAAATAATTAAAAAAAAAAATAGAAAATAAAAGAAAAAAAAAAAAAAAATAAAAAAATTTAATTTAAAAAGAAATTTTAAATATTAAAAAAATTTAAAAAATTAAAAATGTTTTAAAAAATTAAAAAATTAAAAATTAAAAAAATTAAAAAATTAAAAAATAAAAATTAAAAAAATTAAAGAAAAATAACGATAGAAAATTAAAAAAAATATAAAATAAAATTAAAGAAAATTAAAAAAATAAAAGAAAAACATTTAAAAAAAAACTAACTAAAAAAATATAAAAATAACAAAGAAAACTAAAAATAAAATTTACTAGAAAAAATAATCTCATGTCAGTCACCTTAATACTTTCATGAACTATGCCTTAAAAAGAAAGCGTCATAAAATCTTTGCCATAAGAGGCTCCATTTTATTTCATTCTCGAGGTCATGATCGCTGCGCCACAAATGAGATTATTGACCCACACATACATATGTATCGCTTGTTTACTGGAAGACTATCAGCGCTACAAATATATAAAAGTGTAACGAAACTTATAAAAAGATTTCTGGCGTACAGCGTAAATAAATTTTTCAAGTAACAGCAGTTTCAAATTTGTATAGCTGTGTTCATTGAAATGGAGATGCAGATGACTTCTATGTTTTAGATTGCTAATTTCTGTTATAATGAACATGGAGTCGATCAAGTCCTGGCAACGCTTAAGGAGAATCTGCACCCATGCCTCTTGCACAACCTGCGGCTTAGAAGACGGGGATTGCTTTCAAACAAAGCGTTTGATGACTCCTCATAAGTTTTCTAAGGGATTGAGATCCGGGTATTGAGCTGGCCATGGCATGAAATACATTTTTTCTTGACTGTGCCAATTTGTTGGTGTATTTTGGTTCGTTTTCCTGCTGGAATGTCCATTTTAAGGGCATATTCCAACTGGCATATGACAGCATAACGTACCTTAATATCTCCACGAACACATTTTGATCCATGATCCCATCAATCACAAGTATTGAGTCCACACCGCTTTAGGAAAAACAGAGGTCCATATCAAAATTCTAAAGCTACCTGTTGCTTTACTTTCTTGAGCGTGTAATTTGGAATATATTCCGTGTTTGTTGAACGACGGTCATACTGTCTAAAACCTGCTCCACAAAACAAGACCATTTTAAACTCATCTGTCCAAAAGATGTTGCGCAATTTTGATATTTCCCAGTTCAAATGGTTTTTGTCAAACTACCACCGTGCTTGGATATGTCTTTGACTAAGTAAAGGCACCTTTCTTGGGCTTCTCGCACTCAAATTTTCATTCAATAGTCGTCGTCGAATAGTGACATCGCTGACCCCTAACTTCAGAAGGACTATTTCTGATGAAGTGCACTATGCGTCGGTCTTCTAAATTTGTAGTTTTGCGTAGGGCACCACATTTTTCGGGCTTCAATTCATAATTTATGGCTTGTATTCCATCATGGTACATTTTAAACGATTTTGTATTTCTTTGTTTCCCCTCCTCTCTAAGATCAACAATCAAAAGCCTATCTCCCTCGAAGCAGTGAGGTCCTCTACCTACTTAAATTAAAATTTTTTTTTAAGTTATTGCTTTGAAATTTTGTACACGTTCTCTCCTCCATAAAAAGATATTAATTTGTTAAAATTGAAGACATCGGTTCATTATAGCATATAGTTGCCATACAAACTGGCGGACCCAAATCAAGTTATTATATAGAAAACTTTTTTAATTGTTAAGATATCTTGACGAAATTTGGTATGGATTATTGTACAAAGCAGCGCTGTAATTTCCGAGAAATTTTTTGAGATCGGATCACTATAGCATATAGCTACCATACAAACTAGTCGCTCAAAATCAACTTTTTTTTATAGAAAACTTTTTTATTTGAAAAGTTATCTTGACGAAATTTGGTATGGATTATTGTACAAAACAATGGTACAACTTGCGAGCAAATTGTTCAGATCGGACTACTATAACATATAGCTGCCATACAAACTGGTTGCTCAAAATCGAAATCTTGTATGGAATAGTAATTTGTTTGTGAAGATATCATCACGAAAGTTGGCACCAATTATACTTCGAGTGAACACTATAATCTCCGAGAAAATTGTTCAGATCGGACTACTATAGCATATAGCTGCCATACAAACTGGTTGCTGAAAATCGAAATCTTGTATGGAAAAGTATTTTGTTTGTGAAAATATTATCACGAAAGTTGGCACCAATTATAATTCGAGTGAACACTATAATATCTGAGAAAATTGTTCAGATCGGACTACTATAACATATAGCTGCCATACAAAATGTGCAATCAAAATGATGATAAATATTTTTGTATACGCTTTTGTGCTATAAGAAATGAACTTCTGAAAGTTTAACGTTGTTTTTTGTACTTATGAAAGTTTTTAATATTCAACGAAATTAGTTTTTATTCCACACACATAAAATGCTTATGGCAAAGCACGCAGCAAATTCAGCTGAAAAGAGCTACACTCAATGTATAATTTACACAATTTCCCATTTATGACAAACATTTCCGTTCGACACCGAAAACGCGCAATAATTTCTAATTTGAGCGTGCGTGCAATGCTTAAAAATTACAAAAAAATACTTAGCAACCAATCGATAGAGATAACAGCACACGACTGCATGTGTGCGTGTGCAACAATGGACATCGGCAAATTTACAGTTAATGACATTTTCCACATATAAATTATTGGCATGCTTTTATTTTCGGTTTTTGCAAGTGACCCTGGCAATTAACAAGTTCCCTACATACAGCTTAAGCAAAAGCAAACGGCAGCGCAACAAACACAGCAAGTGCAACAACAACAAGCAGGAAAGAAGAATGCTCGCAAGCACTTAACTTGATTGCACTTAATTGCGGACAAGTGCGTTTTATGCGCGCAAATTCCGCACAATCCGCACTTAATAACAAAATCAACAACAACAACACCGCCTTGGAGTGCAATAATAACAACAAACATGGGTGTAGTGTGACCCAAGTTGTAAATGCAACAATGCAGCGTGATTTCCGCCAGCGACAAACTTGCCATGCCTAATCAATTTTGATTAACGAAAATTCACCAAATGGTATTTCGAAAAATGGCAGCCATAAAAATACACAACCTAAATGTTTGTACATATGTACATATATGTGTGTGTGTATGTTGGTGAAAATCTATGCGTCGCGGCGCAAATACAAATACAACGCATCATTAGCCTGCTGCCAATTGAGTTTGAAAGCTGTTTTGTGTCAACGTTCGGCTTGTTGTTGTTGCTTGTGTGTAAAAATCATAACACACAATACATGTTTGTATGTATGTGCGTATGTATGTGTAGTATATTTGTCAATAAGTAAATATTCGCACGGCACTCCTACTCAAACTCACAGCCAGGCGTTTAGGGGAGGACTTGCTGTAGCTACATACATACATACATATGTTAACATGTGTGTGTGTGTGTGTGTGTGTTTGTGTGGCATAAAATTTCAATGCAGTTGCCTGAAGTAGATAGTGGGCTTGGAGTGGGGTGTGGAGTGGCTTATAAGTGCTTGATAAACACTCATCAATGAGGACATTCAAGAGCTCTTGCGACGCGCTGCAGAAAATCCACACGAGTGTAGCTACGCGTATGCACGAGTTGACAAATATGTATGTCTAAAGATGTGTGGGTATGTTGTATGTATGTATGTATGTATGTGTGTTTGTATATCTATTTGTAGGTTTTATTTACATACTTTTGTGCTTCGCAAAAATCCTTCAAATACGAATAGTAATGACGAAGTTAGAGGACAAAGATATGCCAATGCATATAGAAATGCACACACACACATACATGTATGCATACATGTACATATAATATACGCTCAACAATCGAACAAACAAACAATGTAAGACCAAATTATTAATCAAATCAACGACAAAGCAGCCAAAAATGCTACGCTTCGCTGTTTATTTGTCTGTTTGTATGTAATTATGCAATCGGCAACACAATGTTGCAATTTATTGAAATAAATAAATTCGCACAAACACGCTTGCGCCGTCGTTCGCTAATAATTTCGCAATTTTATACACCCCACACATAAAGGCGAAAATATTTGTAATTGCTTACAAGCATGAATAAATGAGAAAAATGTGAATATATGCATGTGTATATGTGTGTGTCTCTATCAAATCGATGTATGCGTCAGATATTGCTGTATACTTTTGCCGGCGGCCATACAAGAGTTCGAAAACAAAAGATGCAAAGTTTCGCCTGCAGCACACACAAACACTCACAAATACTCTCAAACACACACAAACATCCAAACATGCACGCACACACACATACAATCCACATACAAGCTCATTTGTACTACAGTAGCTAGCCAGCAATTGCAGCGATCGCGTCTTTTCCCGGCAGGGGATGGAAATATTCATTCTTATTTTAGTTTATACTTCGCTTCTTGTGGTTTAAATACACTCACACACATATACACATGCACAAAATTGTGCATATGTCTGTCTGTATGACCATATTATACGCTCATAATTACATTGTGTTTGTTTAGCGGCGATCGACAGCGCTTCACTCTTCAATGCGGCTCGTAATGTGTAGCCGAATCAATGCCCGATCATTTTGGTTTCGAAATCGAACTGCTTTCTGGCACTTTTTTCTTACATTTTGTGTATAATTTTTTTCTCACGCTAATGCACCGTTGGCGGTATTTTGCTGCCGTTGCGCCGATGTGAACTTTTTCGGGCAACTAATGGCATTACATTATTATATAATATTAATGATGCGGAGCTTCGTCCGCCTTAATGCAGTTGGTCAGTTTTTGTTGTTAAGACCAAACCAAAATTGGAGTTTATTTGCAGTAATTATGAATTTGTACAAATTTATATTTTGACTTGCCATAACAAACATTCTCAAAAACCAGAAAAGTATTTGTGAAACATATAAGTAGGGTTTTCACAAGTCTCATAAAGTTATAAGTTATAACGATTCGAAAAGATAGCATTGAGAATTGTAAATGTGTAAACTCATTTTTGTATGAAATCCAAAAACAATTTTTTTAAACAAGTGTAAAAGTTTATAATTTTACGATGCTTTACGAGAGGCTGTGAGTACCCCAATAATTTTAAAAAATTACTCGAAGCTTAAAATTTCGACTATTGTAACTACTAACATCTTCTTATTTCTATAAAAAACACAGAAACTTCTAATGTCATAGGAAATTTTTAATATCATTCCAAAGAACATTCTTTTGCATTTATTTGTTAAAGATTATCACTTTCAAATATTGACCGCGGCTACGTCTCAGATGGTCCAGCCGTTGAGTCCAATTTTCTATGACTCGTTCGAGCATTTCGACTGGTAACTGACGAATGACACGCGTGATGTTGTGCTCCAAGGCCTGAACCGAGGCGGTATTGTCCGCAAGACTTTAGACTCAACATATTCACACAGAAAACAGTCTAACAGTCGGTATGATATCACACAATCTTGGTGACCAATCTGGCCCGGTCGAAAGGTGAAACTATCTGCTCATCGCAGTGTGCTGTCAATAAATCTATTGATTAGAGCGATGTGTGGGAAGTGGCGCCGTTTTGTTAAAACCAAATGTCGCCAAGATCACGAGCTTCAATTTCAGACATCAAATAGTCGGTTATCATAACGCGTTAACGGCAGTAGTATTTATAGCGGCAGGAATCTGTCGAGTTGACAGTACTTGGCTGCATAAAAATCCGGATCCGTTCCGGCCACATAGACCTGACTTTTGTGAAAACGCCGGTAATGGTCGCCATGGACGGTATTAGCGGCATTAGTTTTGAAGAAATATGGATCGAAGATTCCACTGGCCCACAAACCACACCAAGCCGTTGATTTTCCTGGATGAAATGGCAGCGCTTAAATCTCTTTAGGTTGCTCTTCGTCCTAACTAAATGCGGCAATTTTGCTTGTTTGCATACCCATTGAGCCAGAAAGGGAACTCATCGCTGAACAAAATTTGGCTCGAAAACGTCGGCACTTCTTTGAACTTTTCAAGAGCTCCTAGAGTGAAACGACGTCACTTAAGAAGGTCGTGCGGCTTCAGTTCTTCCACAAGCTGCATTTTGTTCGCTTTCAGTTTAAGACCTCGACGTGAAATGTGCCCAAGTCGTTTCGAAGATATTTTAGTTTAAAGTTTTGGGAGTTGGTTACAGTAAGTTAAAAAATTCTAAAAAGTATCTGTGAAACTATTTGCCTTATCAACTTCACATTTTCTTAGAAATTTTTCAAACATAGTATGTACATTCAATTTTACTGGGAAACAGCTGTTAAAAATTAAAAAAAAAAAAGTGAAAATTGATTTTTTGACACCTAAGCCCCCTTTCCGTAGACCAGGTCACATATAAGCAAATCGATTTTTTTTTTTAATTTCCTAGAGGATACAGCCCCTTAAATCAATGTTGTTAAAGTGTTTATTTTTTGTTTTTGTGGTAAAAATTCTATATTTTCTATCGATTGTTTATCTAAATATCATTTTATATTGGATTTAATATTTTGCATTTATTTCTTTTATAATAATTTCTTATATAATGTATATATTATTCGCATATTTTCTGATTAAATGTTTCTCTCTCTTTCTCTTTACAGGTAAGTTCCACACAAAAATGGTTTTTCTGCTCTCCAATGTTGCTTATTTGAAGCGCTCGTTCGATTGTGTTCCGTTATAAATATGTATGTATAAATGATACTCGTACAACATTCATGGTTTGGAAATTTCGGTGAGAACGAAAATGAAAACATTATAAATGACTTAATTAAACCTTTCCGTCCAAATGATTGAATTTTATAGGAAATCTGTTGTAAGCAATTTTCAAATTTAACCAAAATCTCTGCAATGTTAATATGAATTTGGAAAAATATGCTCATTTAGACAGTATGAATTATGGCAAGTCTGCTCTTGAATGTGCGAACAGTTTGTTAATGAACAGCCAGCAACGAATATGGAAATGTATGACTTTTTATTAATCAAATGACGGATATAAAGTCTGCTGCTCGGCATTGTGCTCGTTAAGGCCAAAATATTTTTAAATTAATTTTTTTCACGTTTATTTTCTTCACAATTTACTGTTTTTTATGCAGTTAGTTCAAGTGTATTTCGTCAAAAAAGACACAACTTCAAATTGCTTAGAAACGAAAAGTGCTTTGAGATTATGAAATAAACGTATTAAAGTAAAGTAGTTTTGAAGCTTTATTTTTATAACGAATTTAGACGTGTTAATTTATTTTGTTTCATATATTTCTTCAAATAATTTTAGTTTTAAATTTTTTTTTTTAGAAATTTTTAAACATTTTTATGTATAAACTAACTAATCACACACTCATAAGCTCAAAAAAAAAACATTTTTACTTAGCTAAATGCACAAATCCGAGTCAAATTTGATCATATATTAAAAAACATATATTTCTATAGTTATAGATCCTACCATTACCTGCCAATTATCTATTAAGTGAAACAATTAGAAATATGTGACCTACTATATAGCCACAATTACACGGTTACTTGTCTATCAAGGTCTCCATTATCACCTTATTTATAGTATTGTTCAAGTCTATATATGCACATATCTATGTATATATTTATGTACATAAGCGTCAATTATTAATTACTTAATACCTATTATTTGAACAATTGAGCTGCTACAAAAAAAATACATTTTTTTGTTGTTGGCTTTGCGTAGTGAGCTGAGTTTTCTTAATTAAAGTTGTTGTTGTTGCATTGTCAAGTGCCGCAGTAATGCACGGCATGGCATAGCGAGCGTTACGAACATATTTATGTACATATGTGTGTGGGGTATGTATGATTGCGATCATTAGTTGATTGATCAACATTTTGCAACAATTTAAAGTATTTTTTGTGTTATCTTTGGAGCGTTTTTAGGCATACTGCAGGAGGCGGGATTCAAGTGGCATTAAGTGGCGATGTTTGCTTAGTAAAAATAGAAAATAAACAATTTGTTGAGCTTTGCATTTTATTATTACTTTCTGTTATGTCATGTTACGTTAATTTATGTTATGTTAAGTTTCATTAAGTTAACTTAGAAAAAAAATAAAATGGCAACTTTGCTGAATTTTGTTATTACTTTTTGTTAAGTTACGTTAAGTTAAGTTACATATATTAAGTTACGATAAATTCACTTAAAAAAAAATAATATGGCAACTCTGCTTTATTTTATATTTTATTATTATACTCTCCGTTAAGTATGTATCGTTGCGTCAGGTTATTTTATATTAATTTAAGTTAAGTTAACTTAGCAAAGATCAAATTGCAACTTTGTTATATTATGTATTTATTTATTACTTGCTGTTATGCTATGCTACGTTAAGTTATGTTATGTTAATTTAATCTGATATGCTTTATTATGTTAATATGCTAAGTTAAGTTACCTTAAGTTCTAACTAGTTATGTTAAGTGAAGTTGCGTTATTTTAACTTATGTTATGTTATCTTAAGTTATGTTAATTTATGCTATGCTATGTTAAGTTAAGTTAGGTTAAGTTATGTTAAATTACGTTAAGTTAACTTAGAACAAATATATAATGGCAACTTTGCTGTACTTTGTATTTTATTATTACTTTCTGTTATGTTATGTTACGTTACGTTAAGTTATGTTAAGTTTATTGTTAATTTAAATTATGCTATGTTTTATTATGTTGGTATGTTAAGTTGTTAAGTTAAGTAAAGTTATGTTATGTTATGTAATATTATATTACGTTACGTTATGCTATGTTATTTCGTGTTATGTTTTTTCGATTTATTTGTATTAGAATTCTTAAACAAATTTTTAATTTCATTTTTTTCTTTGTATTTTAATATTTTTTTAGTTCCATAATTTTTTCCTTAATTTAATAATTTTGTTTTTTTTTTTTGTTTTATACATACATATGTATCGTACTCGTATATTCAGCATATGAATATATCACCTCAACTTTTATGCCTGCTCAAGATTTTACTGCAAACTTATCGCCTACAGCACACACAAGCACACACGTTCATAAATCACTCTTTATCTTTGTCACAATTTCTTGCGCGTGAAAATCACGTTTAACTGCACTGACCATTCGCAACAATGTAAAAGAGCGCACCACAGACAAAAGGACGCTCGAAAAAAGATTTCTCTGAAAATTTCATAATAACTGCGTTGATTTGCGCCGTGTGCCGCCTGTGTAAAGACGCGAATATTTTCTAAATTTTGCCGTTGTTTAATCTTGCGTCAGCGAGCTGTCAAGCATGTTTCGCTCATCTGGTCAGCTAAAATACACAACCTTGCCAAAAAACAAAAAAAAAAAACATTGAAATATACATTTAAACAAAATTAAAAAGAAAATCGTCAAAAGCGGCGAGTCGGGCCCCGAGCAGCGAAACAACAGGTTTTTGTTACGTTGCCAATGCAATCAGCTGGTTTTGCTTTTTTCCGCATTTTTTTTTATTAATTTATTGCCGTTGTTTAGCATTTGCCAAACAAACATTTAAACATTTGCCGTTTTTCTTATGTGTGTTTTGTGGTTTTTTGTTTTTGTATTTTTGACACAATTAATGCTGAAGTTGAATGCACTTGCCATGAGTTTTTGGAGTTTTTGGAGTTTTTGTAATTTTTGTTGTTGGTAAGCATTTTTGAGCATTTTTGTTTTTTAATATTTTTTTTTGTTTTTTAATAATTTTTTTGTTTTTTAATAATTTTTTTTATTTTTTTGTGTATTCTTCTTTTGCTTTTCGTTTTTGATTTTTAATGTTTTTTCCGTTTTTTTTTGATATGTTTCTTTTATTTGTTTGTTAGGCTGTCTTTCATACTTTTTTCAACATAAAATATACAGATGTTCATATTACTTTGTAATTAGCGAAACTTACTAAATGCCACATCAACACTCTTTACTAATTTGTTATTGTTACAAAGGATGATCCAATTTGAGGTTCTCTACTTTTTTAAAGAAGAAAAACACAGAAATGTTTATTACACTGTGTGAAATGTTTATCATTCGAAAGAACATTCTTTGGCATTTATTTTTAGAAGATTATCTCTTTCAAATGTTGGCTACGTCTCAGATGGTCCAGCCGTTGAGTCTAATCTTCGATGACTCGTTCAGGCAAGTCGACTGGTAAGATGTTTTACTCCAAGGCCTGAAACAAAGCTGAATTGTTTGCAAATACTTTAGACGCAACATATCCACACTTAAAACAATCTAACTCTATGTTAACACACGAACTTAGTGGCCAATCGACCGGCCCAAAACGTGAAATTATCTGCTCACCGAAGTGTTCTCTCAATAAATAAATTGATTAATGCGATGTGTGCGAAGTGGCGCCGTCTTGTTGAAAACAAATGTCGCCGAGATCACGAGCTTCAATTTCAGGCATCAAATAGTCGGTTATCATGACGCGCTAACGGTCGCCATTGACGGACACATTCTACCGACATTATTTTTGAAGAAATATGGACCGATGATGCCACCGGCTCACAAACCATACCAAACCGTTGTTTTTTCGGAATAAAATGGCAGCTCTTGAATCTATTCAGCTTGCTCTTCGTCTCAAATGCGGCAATTTTGCTTGCTGACACACATATTGAGCCAGAAATGCGCCTCATCTCCGAAAAAAATTTGGCTCGAAAAGGTCGAAACTTCTTGAAACTTTTCAAAAGCCCATAGAGCGAAGTGCAGTTGCTTGGGAAGGGCGAGCGGCTTCAGTTCTTGCAAAAGCTGTATTTTGTGCGCTTTCAACGTGAGATCACAACCTAAAATGAAATAAAATAGAGTACCTGGTATATACTTACATACGCATAAATTTACTCCCACTCCCAACAAATATTACACAAAAATTCATAAATATATTAAAATGTATGTATGTATGTAACTAAAACAGACGTGCCATAAAACAAAGCAAACACACCACCAAATTCAGCAACTGTCGAAAGGAAGCGAAACAAGCAAGCTTCACAACATCAAACAAAGAACTTTCAAAAACAGCAACAATTCGCATCAAAAGTGATTCGAAAAATGCGATTACAAATGCACGTGCTGACAAGAGCTGTTTATTGTGCGGCGGAGCCTTATCAGCGCCCACATCTCAGCCAGCGCACGCACGCACCAACATTATTATGCACAGGCCATATGTGGAGAGTAGATCTTTTTCAAGAAATATCATTTTCCTTTAACTCAAACAAATAATGACAGCACATACACACACGCACGCTTATCAACCGCATTGCTGGGCGATACACTGTCGCAGCCACAACACGTGCCTCGAAACAACTCACTCCAACACACACCCACACACATACATACAGCTCTATGTCATAAGTGTCAAAATCTGGTTACTTGACAAATGATATAACAAATAATGCACTCCGGTTATGCCTGAGACGCTCGGCGCTGCCTTCGAGCGCATTTCGTGGCCAAGCGTCAAAGTATGACAGATGATTGAAGAACAAATAAATTAATAAATTTAAGGCGCTGACAACTTGTCAAATGTAATATTATTACATGGTAGTGCCAATAAAAAGGTGTAATAAATATAATATGTAATAAGTAAGCGGCGCCTAACTTATTATGATGCAGCAACAATCGGCTGATCAATCATCAATCAATTGTTGTACAGCGTAGCGGTAAATACACAAAAACCAAGCGTTATACTAAAAGTAATCTAAGGCGTGCGCCACTCAAAGTAATTGCTTTAATACAAGACATTGTTATAGCGTTGCCAACTGATTTTGATGATTTTGACGCCCATCAATCGTGTATGCTTGAAGTGAAATATGCTCACAAAACGTTAATAACTTTGAAATTAAATAAATAGTTACACAGTGGTGCGTAATTACAGTAATTACAGAGCAAACAGTAATACCCCTTCATTAAGTGGAACTGCAGGTAATTAACGAGCTCGAGCTTTGGTCAGCTGAGTAATCAGCTGTGATCTAAGGTTAAGTTGAGCTGTTGACGCAACATTTATTATTGTTTGTTTTCGAAACTAAAATATAGGCAATTTTATTGATGATATGACATTTTTTGTATTTTGTGGATTCCATAAAACGATACCACACAATAACCTAATATAATTAACTAATTAACTGGAAATAATATTTATAATGGGAAATACTCATACTCAAGTTTAGAGTTAGTTTCATAACATAATAAATTTGAAGAATTGCTCAATTTCAAACAACTTGTTCTTCTTCTTAAATGGCGTAGACACCGCTTAAGCGGATATAAACGAGTTTACAACAGCGCGCCAGTCGTTCTTCCTCTTCGGTGCTGATTCCAAGTGCAGCCAGGCCGCGCTCCACTTGGTTTTTCCAACAGAGTGGATGTCTTCCTCTTCCTCTGCTTCCCACGGCGGGTACTGCATTGAATACTTTCAGAGCTGAGTGTTTTCGTCCATTCGGATTACATGACCTATCCATTTGTTGTTCCTTCAAATGCGATATACGCCGTGGCCAATGCGCAAAGGATCTTAAATCCTCCACAAAACCTTTCTCTGGAAAACTCGTAACGTCGACTCATCAGATGTTGTCTTCGTCCATGCGTCTGCACCGCATAAAAGGGCGGGAATGACGAGTGACTTGTAGAGTTTGATCTTTATTTGTCGAGAGAAAACTGTACTTCTCAATTGCCTACTCAGTCCGAAGTAGCACCATTTGGCAAGAGATTTCGAGGCTGATATTGTTTTTGGTGTTAATTCTGACTCTAAGATGGACGAACTTATCTACAATTTCGAAGTTATGACTGTCAACAGTGTCGTGGAAGCCAAACCGCGAGCGGGGTCAACTGTTTGTTTGATGACAGCAGATATTTCGCCTTGCCCTCGTTCGCTACCAGAGCCATTTGCTTCGCTTACTTATGCAGTCTGAAGAAAGTAGAGCTAACGCACGATTGGAAGTCGCCTTGTCTGAAACCTCGTTTGGTATCGAGCGGCTCGGAGAGGTCCTTCCCGGAGCTTTTGGCGTTGCTCAACGTCAGTTTACACAGCCGTATTGGTTTTGCAGGGATACCGAGTACGGACATAGCAGCATAAAGGCTGCTCCTTTTCGTGCTGTCAAAAGCAGCTTTAAAATCGGAGAACAGGTTTCATGGTTTTTTCTTCAAGACTTGATACATGGTAAATATCTGGTCAGTTGTTGATTTTTCAGACCTAAAGCCACACTGATAAGGTCCAATTAGCTTGTTGACGGTAAACTTTAAACTTCCACACCGTACGCTCGATAGAGCCTTATTTGCGATGTTGAGGAGGCTTATCCTTTCGGTAGTTGGCGCAGATTGTGGGGTCTCTCTTTTTTTTGTGGATTGGACAGAGCACCCTTAAATTCCAATCGTCGGGCATGATTACGTCTGACCGTATTCTACAAAGAAGCTGATGTATGCATGCTCCTTATCAGTTCTTCGGCCTGCAATCCATCGGTCCACGCCGCTTTTTTGTTCTTCAGACGCGTAATTACTATTCGAACTTCTGCATGGACAGGCAATGAAACATCCACTCCATCGTCATTTATTGGACAATCGGGTTCACCATCTATTGGTGTCATGGTTTCGGTAGTGGAGTAGTGTTCTCTCCATAATTTCAATATGCTCTGGGCATCAGTCACTAGATCACCTGTGGGGTTTCTACAAGAGTATGCAAATTAAGTGCTTGCATGGAAAACTTTTTTTTTTTTGACGAGAATATCTCTGCACGAACTTTAGCACGGAATCTTGTCAAAGATAACACTACAATATCTGAAGAAATCGCACAGATCGGATCACTATAGCATATAGCGGCCATACAAACTGAAGGACCAAAATCAAGTCGTTGTATCGAAAACTTTTTTATTTGACGAAGTATCTGCACGAAATTTTGCACGAACTATTGTTGAACACAGCACAATATTTACCGAACATAGTGTCTAGATCGGAGTACTATAGCATATAGCTGTCATATAAACTGATCGATAAACAACAAGTTCTTATATGGAAATCTTGATTATTTGAAAAGATATCTTCACGAAATTTTGCACGGATTATTTTTCGAAGCAACGCTATAATCATCGTAAAAATTGTTCAGATCGGACCACTATAGCATACAGCTGCCATACAAACTAACCGATCAAAATCGAGATTACGATTTTTATACCATTTTATGTGTTAAGAAATCTACTTCTGAATGGTTTCGCCTCGGCGCAGCTATAATTTTCTTGTCTTAATACAAATCTTGTAAAAATATACTACTTATTATATAAAAGTTGAAGCACAAAATAACTGTTAGAAAATCCAATAATATCAAAATTGTATTTTTTTATTTTTCACAACTCCTCCTAACGGCATTTGTTAGATTTCATTTTCGCAAATCCTAGTTAGTGCAACTTCAGACAGCTTAAGACCACAACTACCAAATGTTAAACCAGTTAGCCAAGTTAGTAGCTAGCCACTAAATGCACTTAACAACATTGCTGCCATGAGATATGCTGGCTTTTAGAGCGAAACCAATGGCTTTAGCACCGTTTCTTTTTGCAAAAAACCGCAAATTTTACCCACACCAACCTCCAGACTCTTACAGAAATCGGCCATACTCAAATTTTATACAATTAAAAATAAATCTTGTTGGCAACGCGTGCACAAAAATGCAAAACAAAAAGCCAAGAGTGCACTTTTCGCAAACGCAGCCAAAAAAAAACAGCAAAAACAATGCAAATTGAATAATATGCCACAAGTCAAGCGTGCAGCCTTCTGTGCCACCATAGTGTACATGGCTACTACCGCACATGCATACATATACATATATGTATGTATATACATATATTGCTACACTTATGGGTTTATAAAGTCAACGTTTGTGGTGAAATACCACCTGCTGCTGACGCCCGCCGACTAACGGTCGCGGCTGGTTGCCTGAGTATGTAAATGAGTGGTCGACGAACTGTTGCGGCATAAGCCGTTTCATAGCTTTATCACTACTCAAGTGTAGCGCTTTGTTGTAGTTGTAATTTAAGCGTGGTTTTTAAGCTGTTTGTTGTGAGTGTATTTAATTTGTCACGTGCCGCCGCCTATCTGGCAATGCGCGCTTGGCTACATTACAGTTTAAAATTAATTTGCATATGCAGAAATGCATGTGTGGGTAAGTGTGTGTGTGTGTGTGTGCCGCTGAACTGCATGCGAACCGCCATTGGTGTCGTTGTCAGCAATTAAATTGAATTGTCCCCGCGCATACACATATGCGCACACACACACACACACACACATGGATGCAACGCTAAACTCCCCCACAAACATTGATAGACACACACATACATATGCATACATGCATACATGCGCACATGCATAATACATAATGCTTTTATGGCTTATGCTCTTTAGCAACGCCCACATAACAACAAAGCATGTTAACGGTGGTGGCAACAGCAACAACAACAAGTTGGCCGACTCGCATGTCTGCCACCATCGCTGTAGTGCCATTGTGGCACCAAAGTAAACAACAATAACAGCAACAGCAATAACTAAGCGAACATCAATACACTCAAGTCGAAACAGCCAACCGTAAAGCGAGCAACAAACAACAACAACAGCTAACTACAGCAAAAACAACAATAACAAAAAATAACAATACACACTACCTGCAGCAGCAGCAGCAGCAGCAGCCGACATAGCCACAACCACAGCCCCAGCTACAGCCTCAGCGCCGGCCCCAGCCACAGTTAGAGCAGCATTAACAGTTACAAAAACAAACACAATGGCTCTCAAGTGCTTTGTAGTGCTACAGGCAGGCAGGCAGGCAAGCAGCCGACATTATAGAGCCCCAGCAGCGCCAACAGCAAGCCGGCAAACCGACAAGCTGCCAACCTGACAAGCTTTTGCCATCCGTCCAATGAGCACCGAACGCCATGAACGAATGAACCAACCAAAACAAAGCCATTTATTCTGCCATTCATGCTGCCATTTCCCATACACCGGCCCCCGACGCACCGCCACCGCACGAACGTTGGCAAAACAAACGAAAGGGCGCTGCATACTTACTATGCTCCGTCTGTTGGTATTGTGTGAAATCGGCACAGCCCACCAAACATCTAACTCACACACATACATATGCTAACGCACACAAGCACAAGCTCACCTTTCGTCGCAGTTTCTTTGCTCCATGCCGCACTCCATTGTGGCATCCTACAAGCTGCTTTATGCTGCACGCTCTCCCAACATTGCGAACACACACGAACAACGAACACAACTACGCTCAGCAACACAACCTATTATTGTGCATGCTCATTGTTATTGCTGTTATTGTGTTGTTCGTTCCGCCTGCTCTATTGTACTCAAAGCTCCACCGAATTGTTCTGCCACAGGCATCCCTCGGATGCGACAGGATTCTGTGTCTGCATTTGTATTTGTTGTGTTCGCGCTCAAGCTTCCGAAATCGTCAACTTCGGCGAGTGCGAGTGTGAGTGAGAGCGCCGCCAGTGAGTGAGTGCGAGTTTGAGTCGGCCGACAATTGAGCATTATGCCGTTGCAGTGCAGCGGAGTGCTGCGGTGTATGGTGTGGAATGGCGAACGTCGTGGCGTTCGTTGCATAATAATGGCAGCAATTTGCCTGTCTATCTATCTATTTGGCTGTCTCTTCGTCTCCAGCTCGTCTCCGGCTTCTCGTCGCCAGTTCGTCTTCACCACGTATGTACATTGTATCTGCGCCAGTTCGTTCGTTTGTCTGGTTGCCAGCCATGCTCTCTCAGCGCTGGCTCTTTATCCTTATGAGTATTGTTATTGTTATTGTTATTGTTATAACTGAATGTTATGTGCAATTACATTTGTTATTGCTATTGTTATTGTTACTTTGGTGTAGCATTATTTGCTCGTTATTTTGACGGCTTTTCATTCGGTTGTTGATCATAGTAAGCTCGTATTTTCGCATTGCGCCTCCTCGTCGCTCACACGCTCCCCTGCTCAAAGGCTGTTCGATGGCGCGTTTCCAACTGTAATTGTAATTGTGATTGTAACTGTAATTGCCACATGCCGTTTCGGGTATTCTATTCAACTTGCTCTTCGACGCGGAAGAATTTAGTGGCACGACGCGACGCTTGTTGACGGCTGTCGCGCAACGGCAATAAGGCAGGATGTGCGGTGCGGTGCGGTGCGGGGCGGGCGTGAGCAATGGCGGCAAATTCGCTTGTTTATTTGTAATGCATAAATAATATGTTTGTAAGCGTGTTGAAAGCTCTCGAAATATGTTTGTTTTTGTTGTTTGGCTGTTGTTTTTCTTCGTTGTCCTTTTCCTTTCATCAATTCTCGTGGGACAATGTCACATGAAAAGCAAATTCTGTTTTGTCTAAGTTATGGAAACGTATAATATACACAACTAATACGATTATTTCGTAATTGTTGTTGTTGTTGTGCGTGTTGCTGTTGCTGTTGCTGTTGCTCTAGCTGCTGTTTAATAAGCCGTTTAGCAGCAGGCAAATAGCTAGCTGGCTAGCAACCCTTCAAAGCGACTCAAATCCCAATGTAATTTCTAAAACTTTGATTGTTGAGGTTTGTACTTCAGTGAGGTGTGCTTGCTCTTTTGAACGCATACACTCATACAAACATATGTATAAACACATACACCCATACACTCACACAGGCATGTAAATAGTCATACACACATATATACATACATACATACATGCAAATATGCCTGCGAATGCGCATATATTTCACGCTTCAGTCAATATTTGTTATTATTTATTCATTCTTATTTGTCAAAGAGTCGTCCGTTTTTTCTCAAAGCCAATAAAATCGACGAAGTTCTGTGTGCAGCATGCAAATATTTGTTTTAAAATTTCAATTTCCCATTGCATTTACTTAATTAAACAATTGATTTTTGGCTGTAAATGACAAGAAGTCAGCGTGGTCGCGCCACATTAGAACTCTATTCATTGATTTTTCGCTATGAAGTGACCTCTTTGATAGCTTTTTGTAGCATTTTTTCCAAGCTAAATAAAATAATATACATACATACATACATATGTATCTATATAATAAGTAAATCTATACATTTAGGGTTTCACGTAGTCTCATAAAGTTATAAGTTATAACGATCCGAAAACAGCGTTCAGAGTTGTATTTGCGTAAACTTATTTTAATATGCAATCCAACAACAAATTTTTTAAACTAGTATACAAATTTATGATTTTATGATTTTACGTTGCTTTATGACACGCTGTGAGTACCCCAATTATGACAAAAAGTAAGCGGAAATTGTAAATCATTGTCAATTGTCGCCTTCTAAGTAATCCCAACCAGATGTAATACATGCCAACGATTTTTCCAGTCCTCGAAACACTTTTCATAAGCACTTTTTGGGATCAGATCCTTGAGGTCCTTCAGCGAATTTTGTTTTATCTCCGCGATTCACTAAAACGGGCTCCACGGAACAGCAATTTCAGTTTGAGGAACAAGAAGAAACCACACGTAGCCAAATCTGGTGAATACGGTGGCTGATCGTTGTTATTCATTGCGTTTTTGGCTTTAAATACAGTCACAATCGTGGCTCGATGCGAAAATCCATAAAATTCGTAATTGTTTATCGAAAAATTCGGCCGTTTTCGACGGATGTTCTCACGCAAAAGCCTCAATACAGCCAAATAGGACTCTTTATTGACCGTCTGAACCTCCGGAACAAATTTATGACGCACCAAACCACGAATATCGAAAACGCTTGATGTTTTTTAGCGGTTTTGGTGTGTTTTTTTTTTTTTTTTGTTGCGACTCGTTTTTGCCCTCCATTCCGATGATTGTTGACTTGTTTGCATGTCGAATTCATAAGCCCATGTCTTATCGGCAGTTATAATGCTCTCAGTGAATGTAGGAACGGAATTCGCAGCATCAAACATGTCCAAAGAGACCTGTTTACTGTACTCTTTTTGAAAAAAATTCATCTTAATCGGGAAGAGTCGAGCAAGAATGTGTTTCATGTCGAAAATATCCACCAGAATCATTCGAATGAACTCGCAAGAGATATCGAGCTCTATTATCAAATTTTTCCTTTACTTTTTTTTTAAATAATTTCATCTCTCGACCGCCTTTGAAGACTTCTGTTTTTGATAAAACTGAATCACCGTAAGCCTTTCCAACATTCACAACGATTCCGCGCACGATATTTGCCCTTAACCTCATTGTGGTTCCGTCTGGTAACCCATTTAAGTCTTATCCAGAAACCCAGAGTAATTTATAAAGAAAAATATGTTACTTTTCCAACCCAGCTGTCCAATGTCGCTCATGTTAGGGTATTGGAAGCCGTGGAACATGTACCTGCTCATCATCCTTCGCGCATGCTTCTTATTCCTCCATCGAATCTATTTTGAACATTTGCTGAAAGTAGGAACTTAAGGGTAGGTGCCTTGATGATAATCACTACAATAATTCTAAGCTTCCTTTTGCCTAAAAGTAGGAGCTTTTTAGTCTGTCCAAGACCTCTTGGTGTCCCTGCAGTATCACTTGCTTCATACAAAGCACCACGAAGCTGAATGGCCTGCCTTTTCATTTCCTTCTGATCCCATATGCCCGCATACCCAGAGAGCTATCGTTACCTACTAAAAGTAAATTTATTGTCTGTTTGCATAACCTAAGGCAATGATACTTGTTCTGTCTTCTGTCGAATCTGCTTTTCCTTGTGTTCCAAGATCTCTTGGTGCTCCTGTAGTATCACTTTCTTCATACAATTCTCCAAAAAGCTGAATGGCTTGGGACAGCTTAGGGGAATTATGTCTCCAGCTGAGCCTGAGCGGTCCAGCTCATCTACACTAAAACTAAAAGTCTATTTATTGTCTGCTTGTATAACCTAAGGCAATGAGACTTAGTATTGACGCTATGGATGACCTTAATTGCCGCTTCGATATCCACTAAAATGTTTATGAGCATGCTGATTAAAGCAGGAGCCTACTTGTCACCTTCTGTTATGTTCACAATTTCGGTCTGAAAGACTGAATTGTAGATATTTAGTTTGAAGCTGTCTTCCATGTACGGATTACTACAGAAGGAACACGACCCACTATAAAATGACAAACTTTACTCAACCCTAGGATAAAATTTGACAGAAATACGTAAAC